>NC_089596.1:19527198-19773060 GCF_019320115.1 Miscanthus floridulus
GCACTGTGCCGGGTGTGGTAGTCCCCGCCTTGCCAGCCGATCAGTCGTCCAACATCTATCGTGTGTGACCAACCACATGAAGAAACGACACTTGGGTGGAGCCCAAGATTTCTAGATTCTCTCAAATGGGCCAAAAAGAGTGGATCCTATGAAAAAACCTTCATATGTTGACTTGGCCAAATACTGTCCACTAGAGGAAAAACACCAAATGTGAGAGTCTTTAGCCTCCGGCAGTAGCTAGAAGTCATAGAGAAGATCCCATAGATTGAGAAACTCCACTATTACTTCCACTGACATGTCATGAATATCCAGAACCCAATAACGATTCATAAGAGCTTGTTTAACTATGCGTCTATTTGTTGTCCTCTTTGGTATTATATCAAGAAGACGAGGGGTGAGGTCCACAATTGATTGGCCATTCAGCCATCTGTTCATCCAAAAAAGGGTGCGTGCCCTGCTGCCAACTTCAAATACAACCGCTAAACTGAAGAAAGCTTGGACCTGTCCAGGAACTTGGACATGAAAGTTCGCCCAGGGCCTGTGGGGTTCAGTTTTCTAAAGCCAAACCTAGCACATCCGCAATGCCCATCCAAGACTTTTCAGGTCTGATAAACCTAATCCTCCCAGCTTCGGTGGATGACACGCCTTTCCCCATGCCACAAGATGTAACACCTCTGGTGTTACGGGGTTGCTAAGTACCGAGATTATGGCCTGAGAGATAGATCTAATAATATAGTGAGTTCGTTTACATAGCGTAAAGAGGTGGTGATGAAAACTCCTAACAAAAAGAATAGAATGAGTTGTGTTAATTGTTGGCATGAAAACAATTTCTATGAACAGCGACCCATTTATAACTAGAGTATAGTGTGGAAATAAAGATTTTAGGGTGAGTTACGTAGCTGGGCATGCAATTTTAAATCTTGGAGAATAATAATGTCAACTAGTATTTTTGCGAAGCTCAGAAATCAAATTAAAATTAAATCCACTCTTCACGGTTAAGTCGGCAAACAAATGATTTAAGTTTAAAGTGCTATCTTTGGTAAATTATATAGTGGAACATACTTAAATAGTACTTTAATATTTTGTTCCTACAAGTTAGTACGAAGTATGGACTAGGTCATGACATGTTGTCTAGTTGAAATTGATGAAGTTCCGACCTTTTAAAAATTCAATCATAAGTGTTAATGGTTGTTTAGTTCAAGCGGGACTCTCATCCTTTCTAAGTCTGTAACGATAATCGACAATGCTATTTCGACATTTAAATTCCAACAAAAATGATTAAGCTATTTTTATATGTTGGAGCACTATTGGTTGCCCCAAGGTGAGCACTCAAGAATGGTGTAGATTATAGTCATCTTGAGTGTCATGTGGATCTCGGAAAAATTTGCCCAAGTTCATTAGAACGCGCTGCGAGATTTGTGTCAACGCTCTATCGCGGACCGAAACTTCGAGGACGAACTCATCTTGGCACACATGTATCTTCCTCTCGGATGGCCCTTTTGTTGTGTGGATTGCCCCATTAGATAGCTGATAAGATCAACTTTAGAGTCGTGGAATTAGCTGAACCTCAATCATGATCGTTAGCAATTTTTGCGTCGCATTAAAAAGCGTGCTCATCACCATTTGGATGTTGGCTCCGTAGGCGCGGACATCACGTGCATGCTACCGTGGCTAGCCATTCCTGGCTGGGGTCGTGCCGTGGTTAGCCTTGGGGGCTGATGACCACTCGTTAGGTTGGGGGTGGCCTAGGTAGCCTCTGTGAGCCGCTACGCTCAAGGGTTGTCGTGGTGTGGCTGTCATAAGCGCAAGGGTGGTCCATAACGCTGTCGCGCAGTCAACGGAGCGATGTGGCGCCCGTCTGACTACTCAAACCACCTACCTAGCCAAGAACCTGGATACCGCGGGCGTCTACCGCATTGCAACGCCGCACCGTTGCGTGCGTATGGCCACCGCGCTAATGTCCGCAGTATTAACATGTGGTCGTGGCACCTCAGCTCAATTCGGTGTCCTTGTAGCAAGGCCTCATAAGCAATTAGCGGTTTCGACCATGCAAGTCCCCTCAGATGCCCTCCCTCGCATCAATTTGGAGTCTGGCTCACTGCGGCCATGTTGCCATCGTGACCCAAAGCAGGGAAGAAAGGTAGGGGCGAAGTGGTAGCAGTTCATTTGATTGTGCCCACGAGCTCGCCCTGACTTCCTTGTGTTAGTGCTCGCCCTTGGGCAGTCGAGGGATCCACCGGAGGGGAGAAGCTGACGTGGCCATGCTGTCGTAGAGCCATGCCATCTCCACCACATGCACATGGCCGGACCTGCTCGGGTTGCCCCCGCTCCCATCATCACTGTGGACCGGCTCAGGCTAATGTATTGTTGCTCTCGCCTCTTTCGGTTGTCTTCATCAATGCTCTTGCTCATCGAAGTAGCCCTACCACTGCCGTGCACCGTACTATTTCAACTGCCACCGTGGTCGGCTGACTGTAGCATTCCTTTGGGTTTCCAACTATCGCCCAGCGCAACCATTTTTGTCTAGGAGCGTGATCGACCCCCTGGGTGGGTCTGCACGAGCCCCAAAGGGCCAGCGTGATTGGGCCATGCCGGCCAGAACCGCATCATCACGCGTGGGCACGTCGAGGGCTACCCCATTGCAAAGATATGATGTTCCAAAGACCCCTATACAAAAGCTGAGTCTCTAGGAATAGTGCCAAGCAGTGTAACCCAATTATATAGTAGTGCGGGTCCATTTCTGTAAAACTATCGCGCGTGCAGGCTCCCCCGTCTGGGTCGTTGCTAAGCCAGCCACAGCGTGCGCCGAGTTCACGCTGGGCTGTTGGGCCGAATAGGTGGTTGTCGGCCCTTCTTCTTTTCCAAAGCATTTTCTGATTTAATTGCTAGAGGCAAACTTGTAAATTCAAAATAAAATCTTGCAGGAATCCAAAAATTGTGAAACTTATTTTGTTAGGTTCCTAACATCATGATCTATCTTCTAGTGTATATTATTCACATAGTTTCATAGAAATTTCAAGAGTAATCTAATTAATTCGAGATGCTTAATATTATTAAAATATAAAATTGTAGAAATTATTGTGATGAATTGGTAATAGCATTGGCTCTAAAATTTTTACAGTAGATTTCTAGCAATATTAGGTGCTCACTATAATTTTTATAGCTCCATGATAATTAGTTTACTAAGATAGCTAAATGAGCCCTAGTTCGTAAATATACGTTTAAATCAATAAACTGTTGAAACATCTAGGGATTTTATAACTAAAACATTATGAGAAATTAGCGCCTAGTTCGACAACTTGGATACGTGTCCTAGTACGTTAATCGTCAGAGCTAGCTCGTTATCTTGAGAGGCGTAATCGTATTTTAAGAGTTGCGATTGTCGTTGAATATTTACGCCCCTGCGTTGCATCCATGTATTTCATAATAGGAGCGATGTTGGATTGCGGAGTCATCCGGAGTAGCGGAAGCAGATGATGACTCGATGATCATGCCATCATGATGAAAATCTAACTTGGTTATATTTTTCCCAAGCAAGCCCCGGTGCATAACCCCTATTATTCTACATTTTATTTTATGCTTGTGCATTAAGTTTAAGGAGTTGAATGAAACCCACTTGCATATATATATCCTTATCCTATGAATCTTACTAGTATGATAAGATCATGTAGATGGCTATGCTACAGGACTCTGGTAGAAGTCGAGTGATTGCCTATCACTAGTGAGAGATAGGAAAGATATTATTGTTGTTATTATATTACTATCACATGGAATATATATGAATGATAATTGGAGACCGGACAGAATGGTACTTTGGATCTGGACTTGGTTTGGCATTCGAGCGAGGCTCGGATTGCACTTGTTCTGCCCGTGTCGATTAAGGACCGGCCGTTGTATTGGGTTCTAGGCAGGTCACAGACTTATTATCCTAAGCACATACTTGTTTATGGGAGTAGGGAAGGCTCGTTGCTCTCTTATCATGGGTTCTAGCTCTTTCCGGACCGACTGATTGGAGATGGGGATGGTGGAGGTCTAAGCACCACACTGAGTCTGGGACTCAGGTGTGGGGGCTTGGAGTCTAAGTTTGGATGAGGATCTGGACCCCTTGATAGGAGAGTGGTGGGTTGGTCCCGCTTGTGCCTGGGGTATAAGTGGGGCATGTGTTTCGGGGTACCCAGCTAGGCATATTGATTCGTGAATCGACAGGTAATCCAGTACTTGTCTATAATCTAGCATCATAGTAAGAACTGGAATATGAAAGATGGAAAAATTGTTCTGATTGCTTACCACCTGCTTGAAAGTAGCACATGTGCTTACATAGAATGGTAGTTAATGAACTAATGATTACTGCTAATGAAATTGAATATAAGGACACACGCTTAGTAATGCTTCGTGGAGATGCAATAACCCACAAGCTAGATAGCCTTGCATATCCTTGGAGTCTTTTCTTTTCTCCTGACGGGTAAGTCTTGCGGAGTACAATTGAGTACTTAGGGTTTGTTCTACCCTGTTGCAGGTGACAGGTACATGTAGAGCTGACACTTGCATGTGGAAACCTCCTGATGGGCTCAGCGAGGATTTCCTTAACGTTGCAGACATAGAGTTATTTGAAACTTCCACCCAAAATGTTTTTCAATGGAAAAACTTATAACCTATTATGATAGATATAACGGATCATCATATTAGGGTTTAACTTGTCATTAAATAATTTTATCTCCACTGAAACTCTAATAATATGGTTATTTTCCACTGTTATAAACAATAAATATTATACTATGATGTTGCATGGAAAGTGGTGCAAGAAATGACTTAAGAATGTTGTAAGCTTTATTCTCTTATTTGTGATCCTGATAGAAAAATATGGATTTTTGGGTTCTCCCTTGGGTGCACTCGATAAAACTGCGTAATTTAGTGTCTTCCCTTGAGTACTTTGTGTCTAATGGAAGACAAGTACTCTTGGGAGGCATTAGATTAGGAGGTTCTGCCACATAAGACAATGTCCCCCTTTTGCTTCTCTTCTTCCCCTCCAAAGGAATCCTCGTCTGAATTTATCCATAGCTTTGATGGCCCAGGGAGGGAATTCAATGGCCATAACCAAGTACACTAGCATAGCAGTGAGCACAAATTGTACCTGAACTCTCCTCCCCGTCCTTGTCATGAGGTCTGCTTTCCAGCCAAGCAATTCATCAGTAATCTTATCAATAATGGGCTAGATCTGTGCCTTAGTGAGCTTCTTAAGGGAGACGGGTAAACCTAAATATTTGCAAGGGAAATCTGATACCGCACAAGGAAGCAGCCTTTGGATGGTGGTCAGTTCCATGTCACCACACCTGATGGGCAATGAAAGGATCAAGATGCCCAAGAGGGGGGTGAATTAGGCTAATTACAAATTTCTTTGCAATAATCAAAACCTATGGTTAGCCCAATTAACCCCTTGTGCCTAGAAAGTGTTTCTATTGATCTAACGCACAAAAGTTTAGCACCCTAAGTTCCAATCCTACTCTAGCATGACAATTCTATGAATGTAAATGACAAGTAATGAATTGCTCAAAGTAAATGCTTAAAGCAAAGAGAGCAGAAGGAATGCGGTGATGTTTTGCCGAGGTATCGGAGAGTTGCCACTCCCCACTAGTCCTCGTTGGAGCACCCACACAAGGGTGTAGCTCCCCCTTGATCCGCGCAAGGATCAAGTGCTCTCTATGGGTTGATTCTTTGACACTCCATCACGGTGAATCACCCACAACCGCTCACAACTTGAGTTGGGTCACCCACAAGCTTCGCTGGATGATCACCAAACTCCCAATCACCACCAAGCCGTCTAGGTGATGGCGATCACCAAGAGTAACAAGCACAAACTCTCACTTGACCACGACAAGCCTAATGAGAAGGGTGGATGCACACTTTGCTACTCTTGCTTCACTAATGAGGGCTCTCTTTGGGATTCTCAAATCTCAATCACCTCACTAGGATCTTGCTCTTCTTGGCACTCTCAAACGTGTTTCTCAGCTATTGGAATGAGCAAAAGTACCCCCATACATGAGTGGAGAGAGTATTTATAACATGGGCTAAAAAACAAACTATTATATGCCTCCGCGGGGTGACCAGACGCTCCGGTCATGTTGACCGGACACGCCGGTCAGTTTACCCCAAACTCTAGTGTTTACAGTGTGATCGAACGCTAGCCAGCGTTCGGTCGCAATTTTCCCTTACTAGAACCTTATTGATGTCGACCGGGCGTTGGACCTCAGCGTCCGGTCACTTCACTTCTCAGCGTCCGGTCACTTCCAGACGACTTCACCTTGATCAAATGAACTGACCGGACTCTGAGCCAGCGTCCAGTCACACCGGAGCCAGCGTCCGGTCAGTATTTGACCATCCATTCACTTCCAACTTTTGATCATATGTGAATGAAGTTTGCTCCATTGGATCTAAGGACTATTTTGGAGCTACCTAGCGCTAGTTTTAGCAAGTGTGCACCACACCTAACCCACTAGAATCACCTAGGTCAAGCTACCCATTCGTACCCCCCTTAATAGTATGGCTAAAGGAAAAACAAAGTTCTAAACTACTCCAAGTATCACTCCAACTCCAATCGACACTTAAAACTAGTCCATCCTTAACCTTGTCGTCCATCCTTTGAAAACCAAAACAATTTCCATCATAGGGGCATGACTATAATGATAGCCCAATTGATCTCCATTACCGTGAGCTAACTTAATTGCCTCTACAAAACACACGTTAGTCACAGTAATCACGTATTGTCATTAATCACCGAAACCCAACTAGGGGCCTAGATGCTTTCAATCTCCTCCTTTTTGGTGATTGATGATAATACCACCTCGAGTATGTGAAGGAGATGAGGTTTTTAACATGCTTGGTTTATATAAGCTTTTGGCAATAAGAACAAAAGTGTTAGGCAAGCTTATATGACCCAAGCCAACATGATGTACTCAAAAGATATAAAATAAGCATGAGTACAAGAAATAAAGCTCATTTGCATCGGAGTAAAACGTGGAAGCAAAGCAAAAGAGCATAGCACAAGTGATATGACATATAAATGATTCAAAGTAGAGAGCACACATGTCACATATCACGATCACATAGATATCACTATCACATAGATATAGTTTAATGCATAGAAGTAAACACACGACGAATGCATAAAAGTGTATCACACATAAAACTCCAAATGTACTAGATAATAAGCTACTAAGTAAGCTAAGCTCCCCCTAAATAGTCGCTCCCCCTAAGACTATCATACTCGAACCATCTCCCCCTTTGGCGTCAAACACCAAAACCTAAGGGTCGGTCGGCGGGGCAGCAGCGGACGAGTCAGGTGCTGAGGTGCGAGGAGCAAGCGGAAACTAGGTGCCATCATCATCCGACCCTAAGCTCTGAGCAGTCTGACCCTCTATAGCTAGAAGTGATGTTGAAGCAGTCTGGGTTAGATCAGGAACTGGAGTTGCTGTAGGCTGTGCTGGTATGACTAAAGCAGCTGGCTCTGATGATGCCACTGAGGAAGGGAGCGTCTCTGTAGTCCTAGTAATAGGTGCAACGATAGAAGGACCTAGGACATGCAAGTATGGAGGAGTAGGCCACCCTATCAACTCACTGAAGGATGTACCAAGGCTCCTGGACACTATAGTCTCTGGCACTAGCTGCGAGGGTGTCTCAGCTGGTGTGAAGCCCGTCTGAAGAGGTGTGAACTGTGGGGCTATCACTGGCGAAGCAAAATACTAGGACACCTGTTCTATAGGTGAAGCAAACTATGATGGTAGCTGTCCCTGACTCTAAAGCCTACTAGGCTGTAATGCTGAAGTCATCAAAGTGGTGGTAGGCTGACCAAGCTGGGGCGAAGGCTGTGGCGGTGGAGCCCCAATCGCTATCACTACATGCTGCATGAATCCAAGAAGCTGCTGCTGCATGAGAAGCTATTGCTGATGCATGGCCTGCTGCTGCTGCTGGAACTCATCCTGCCGAGTCTAGAATTGTGCAAAAGTGGCAGTGGTCTCCTGAGCTTGGCATGCCTGATCCTGTCTTATCCGCTCAAGTATAGCAAGTAGAGCGGGGTCTATCTACGGTGCAGGTGTAGCTAAACTAGAGCTACCAGCCTCATGATCATGTCGACGTGCAGGCATTTGAGGAATGTCCCAGTAGTCCTCGTCTGAGCTATCACTAGGGTCGCTCTCGACCATCCCCTCCTGCCGAGCAAGCTCCTCCTCCTCAGTAGCTACAACACCTTTGATAATAGCATCCTGATGGGCTATAATCTCTGGTACATTTGGACGACGGCGCGACTGACTAGGTGCCTATGGTGTACTATGGCAGATCATCTAAGTCAGGTTATATGTAGGGAACTCTGTAGTAGCACCATTGTACTCAGCTAGCATCTCAGGCGACCTCACTGTAACTGCCCTATGAATAAGAAATGTGATCCAATGGGCATAGGGCAACTATTGATGACCTCTGAACCCCTCTGCAATAGTATCCTCCATCTCTGATAGAAGGAGATCCCAAATATCAAATACGGTCTGCTGCATCAGAGAGTTGAGAAGCCATAGCTGTAAGCGAGTCAAGCCCTCGCGATACCCCATCCTTGGAATCAGGGTCCTCCTCATAATGGCATCCAGCACTCTAGCTGTAGGAGTGAGATCACTAGGAGTCCTGCTCGACCCCTCGCCAAAAGGCTCCTTGAAGCAGTGGTGAACCAAATCTATGGGAGGAACCATACCACCATGAGGATGTCTGGGAGGCGCTGTCTGTCCATAGCAAACATCATGTAACCTAACGGGCTGCTCCTGAAGCCTAAGTATCTCCCTGACCCTAGTGCTCGTCAGCCTGTAATCTCTAGCTCTGAATGCAAAGTGAATGTATTTGTGCTGTGGGTCAATCCATAGTGTAGCATAGAACTGACAGACCCAAGATGGATATAATTTTGTTCGTCCAATCAAGTCTATCAGCCCTAGCATATATGTAAGGTAGGGGCGAATATGCTCTCCAGCTGCTACAACTATAGACTCAATGTTGCACACCCTCTGAGGTCTGAATATAGCTCCACTGTTGAGATATACATTGTAGAAATCCTCCTGGAGTGGTGTGTAGAAGTCCTCGGATGCTCTATCATCCCTCCTCGGTGGGAACCACTGCTCAAACTCCACAAACCTAAGCTACTGCACCTGCTTGGCCATGGTGGCCCTCAAGTCCAAGTGTGTCATAGGAGGTGGACCCTGTGGTCTGGGCAGTGGACGAGAACCCCTCCACTATGTATCTGCCCTCTGTGTGACTAGAGCACGGGTACGACCAGAGTGGTGAAGCTATGGCTAAGGTGCCTGCTCTATCTCCTCAGCCTACTGTCCCTCCTAAGCCTGCTCTGCTGACAGTGCCTGCTGCTGTGACTCCCCCTGAGGTTGATCCTCATCAATGGCAACACGCCGACCTCCAATCATGAGAGTCCTAGCTGGACCACCATGAAGGCGCTCAACCCACTCAAGGGTAGCCCTCACTTTTTGTGAAAGCTGATCTGAGATCCGTACTCCACTGCAAGCACCTCCTCTCTCGGCACGCTCTGTAGCCTCTGCAACTATAGCTGCTCTAGCTGTCTCTGCATCTAGGTACTTGCGCTTCTTTGTTGTAGTCTTCTTTGTCGCCTTGCCTTTTGGATCTATAGGCAAGCGAGGCGGATGCCTCAGATCCTCATCACCTGGACCACCTCCAACATTCTTAACGCGAACCATCGGTTGGATCTGAAAGGAACAACTACCAACTATCACTTCCGAGGCTTGGCCTCAATCCATACTCGCGAGCTTGGCCCTAAGTTGACTGACAACTGCAAACACGATCTCAACGGCATTGACTCGCTGCATGATGGAATAGATTGAGTTTATAAATCATAACACTAAATCTAGAGATGCGAAACCCTAATAGAGCAAGCAATTGGGTATGAAATTGAATCAAAGGCTTGCTACCTGACGAACCGGCGACCTGAGAAGAAGAGAAATGACGCGTGGGGAACCACCGAATTGCGAGGCTAGGGTTAGGTTCAAATGTCACAACTTGGCACTGGATGGATCTAGCGGCATGGGCAGTGATCAATGCGGCTCAAGTGCGTGGAGCAGAGGCAAATCCTAGGGCACGGCGATGGCACTAGAGCATGGGACAATGTCGGCGCTAGGGCAAGTGGCGGCAGCGCTGGAGCACGGGACGACATCGGCACTAGGGCAAGCAGCGGCAGCGCTGCGGTTGTGGCATGAGCAGGGCACTGCGGCGACACTGTGGCATGGGGTAATCAGCATGGCGGTGCGAGGAGATGCGTGGGTTCGTGGGGATGACATCGTGGGGCACGACGACGTTGCTGGTGTGGCTGTACGGGAGCGGCACAGAGGAGCACGGCGCAGATGCGACTGCGATGGTGGCTAGGGCTGGATCACAGCGATGACGACGCCGAATAGGGCAAGGATGTGTGGTGGCTCGTAGTTATAAGGGTCCCCGACGGAGTTGGATAAGGAAAGAAGAAAGGAGTTCATAAGCTGCACGAAACCTATTGACTGGACTCTCCGATGGCAGCGACCGGACGCTACCACCCAGTGTCCGATCGATTCCAGAGAGGTCCAAATCTCCTAGAATCACGACCGGATGCGTCTGGTGGACATCGACCGGACGCAGCTAGAGTCCTGTCACCTTGCCTTGAACGCCTTCATGCTCGACCGGACGCTAAACCTCCAACTGACTGGACGCTGAAGCGTAGAGTCCGGTGACTCCTTCGCAGTGAGTTCACCTCTTGTGAACTGACCGAACGCTGGACTCCAGAGTCCGGTGCAGCGTCCGGTCACTCTTTTTCTAGCAAATCTTCAAAGTCCTTCGTGTTGCCTATTCCCAATCAAGTCCCAACTTGAATAAAATCCAAATAAACACCAATTGGGACTGATGCGAGTGACCTCTCTCAAACCCTCAAATTTTTCAAAAATATTTTGCCTTAGGCTATAATTCTTTTTAAGAAAATAGGCAATAAGAGGGCAATTTGAAGACAAACGACAAAACAACATTCATGCATATGCAATGCAATACTTGTAAGTAAATCTAGTTGCTTGTCAAGTTTGATCCAAGGTTAAGCTTCTTCACACGCTTTTCAGCGGTTATCTTAACCATGTTAGACAAGCCCTCTATGCATTACAAAACATTAAACATGTTGTATATTACAATGCAATGCAAGGGACATCACAAGCTCATTTTTTAGCGAAGTTACTAAAATCAAGCACATTGAGCTCATTTCGTAATCTACAAAATGTTGCCTCATCTAGCGGTTTAGTGAAGATATCCGCCAATTGATCCTCGGTCCTTACACCTTCTAGTGATATATCATTTTTAGCAACATGGTCTCTAAGAAAGTGATGGTGGATATCTATGTGCTTGGTGCGAGAGTGTTGAACCGGATTATTTGTAAGTTTTACCCGCACTTTCATTGTCGCACAAAAGAGATACTTTTTATAGAACTACACCATAGTCTAGCAAAGTTTGTTTCATATAAAGTATTTGTGCACAACAAGCACCCACGGCAATGTATTTCGCTTCAGTGGTGGACAAAGCCACACTATTTTGCTTCTTGGAGGACCAAGACACAAGTGATCTACCAAGCAAATGGCACCCTCCGGATGTGCTTTTTCTATCAACTTTGCAACCGGCATAATCTGAATCGGAATAGCCAACTAACTCAAATATAGCTCCTTTGGGATACCAAAAGACAATGCTTGGTGTGTGCTTAAGATACCTAAGGATTCTTTTAACGGCAATCAAATGAGTTTCCTTAGGATTAGCTTGAAATCTAGCACACATACACACACTAAACTTGATGTCGGGCCTAGATGCGGTCAAATATAACAAGCTACCAATCATAGAGCGGTAGAGAGTTTGATCAACCATGTTACCTCCCTCATCTAGGTCGAGATGTCCATTAGTTGGCATTGGTGTCTTGATTGGCTTACATTCATCCATCTTGAATCTTTTGAGAAGATCATTTGTATATTTCTCTTGAGAGATGAAAATCCCTTCTTTCGTTTGCTTGACTTGAAAACCAAGAAAGAATGTAAGCTCTCCAATCATTGACATCTCAAACTCCTTCGACATCAATTCACCAAACTCTTTGCAAGATTCTTCATTTGATGATCCAAAGATGATATCATCAACATACACTTGACAAATGAAGATATGCCCATCAAGCTTCTTGGTGAATAGTGTAGTATCGACCTTCCCAATGGTGAAACCCTTCTTAATGAGGAAGTCCCGAAGGCGCTCATACCAAGCTCTTGGGGCTTGCTTAAGCCCATATAATGCCTTGGACAACCTATACACATGATTAGGATATCTAGGGTCTTCAAACCCGGGAGGTTGATCAACATAGACTAGTTCATTAATAAAGCCATTTAAAATGCACTTTTCACATCCATTTGATAAAGTTTCATTTCATAATGTGATGCATATGCAAGCAGGATACGGATGGCTTCTAATCTTGCAACCGGTGTAAAGGTCTCTCCAAAATCCAATCCTTCAACTTGAGAGAACCCCTTTACAACTAGTCTTGCCTTGCTCCTCACAACAATGTCTTGATCATCTTGCTTGTTTTGGAACACCCACTTTGTTCCAATGACTCTTGCACCTTTTGGCCGCTCTTCAAGAGTCCAAACTTCATTGCGGGTGAAGTTGTTCAACTCTTCATGCATTACATTTATCCAATCCGGATTTTGAAGAGCTTCTTCTACCTTAGTAGGCTCAAAGCAAGAGACAAAAGAGTGATGAGAAATAAATGAAGCAAGTTTTTGTGAGCGAGTCATTACACCCTTTGATGGACTCCCTATGATGAGATCTTGTGGATGATCTTGTAGTAGAGGTGTATTTCTTCTATTGACCACTTGAGGAGGAGGTTGTGGAGCATCAACATCTTGTGCTTGTACCACCATTTGATCATGGGAGACATGAGTGTCTTCATTTTCTACTCTCTCATCTTTATCACCATCTTGTGGCACACTTGATGAAGAAGGTGGATCAATCACTTGTACATCATCTTCATCATCTTTAGGCTTGATGTCTCCAACCAGAATGTTCTTCATAGCCTCTCTCAATGGTTCATCACCTACATCATCAAGATTCTTATGTGCTCCTTGGGAGCCATTACATTCATCAAATTCCACATCATATGTTTCTTCAACTAAGCCGGTGGCATGATTAAATACTCTATATGTTTTGGACTTTGATGAGTAACCAACAAGAAAACCAATATCACAATGTCTTTGAAACTTCCCTAGGTGTTGGTGCTTCTTATAGATGTAGCATTTGCAACCAAACACCCTAAAGAAAGAGATGTCCGGCTTCTTCCCATTGAGCAACTCATAAGGTGTCTTGCCAAGGAACTTTTGAAGGAATAAGTAGTTTGATGCATAGCATGTGATGTTGATAGCTTCCGCCCATAGAGCTTCGGGGGTGTTGTACTCATTAAGCATTGTTCTTGCAAGAGTGATCAATGTTCGGTTCTTTCTCTCAACTACACCATTTTGTTGAGGAGTATATGTTGTGGAGACCTCATGCTTGATCCCAACTTCATCACAATAGGCTTCTATGTTTGTGTTGTCAAATTCCTTCCCATTGTCACTTCTTATCTTCTTAAGCTTCACTTCAAATTCATTTTGAGCTCTATTGGCAAACTTCTTGAAACAAGATGCAACTTCAGATTTGTCATGAAGGAAGAATACCCATGTATACCTTGAATAGTCATCAATAATCACAAGACAATAAAGATTTTCTCCTAGACTCTTGTATGTTGTTGGTCCAAATAAATCCATATGAAGGATTTCTAGCACTCTTGCGGTTGACATGAAAGCTTTTGTTGGATGGGTATTTGCAACTTGTTTGCCGGCTTGACATGCACTACAAAGCTTGTCCTTCTCAAACTTCACATCCTTCAACCCTCTCACCAAATCATTCTTCAATAGCTTCTTGAGTGAGCTCATCCCAACATGAGCAAGTCTTCTATGCCATAGCCACTCAAGTGTTGTTTTGGTGAATAGGCTTGTCTTCAAGTTTGCATCTTCGGAGGTGAAGTCCACTAGATATAGGTTGTTGTATCTAAATCCTTTGAATATCACATGATCATCATCCTTCTTGGATACAACAACCTCCTTCTCGGTAAACAAGCATTGGAAGCCAAGATCACACAATTGTCCAACGGATAGCAAGTTGAAACTTAATGAAGCAACATATAGCACATTGGAGATGGAATGATCATTTGATATAGCCACTTTGTCCAATCCTTTGACCTTGCCCTTTGAGTTATCTCCAAAGGTGATTCTTTCTTGTCCATCTACTTCTTCATCTAGTGAGGTGAACATACAAGGATCACTGGTCATATGTTGTGTGCAACCACTATCAATAATCCAATGACTTCCACCGGTCTTGTAGTTCACCTACACACAAGAGATCAAGCTTTAGGAATCCAAACTTGTTGAGGGCTCTTCACCTTCTCAACAAGTAACTTTGCAACCCAAATTTTCTTAGGCATATTTTTGTTGGGAGGTCCTAAGAACATCAATTTCATCTTTCCACTAGAATCCTTTCTAATCATGTAGTGAGCATTGAAGGCAAAAGGTCTAGCATGCTTGGGCAAGGGTTGTGGTGGTGGAGTTTGGCACTCATGAGCAAAGTGGCCTTCTTGTCCACACTCAAAACATCTCTTTGGCTTTGGCTTGGACTTATGTTGTTGTTGAGCTTGAGCCTTCTTTTCTTGGTTTGTCAAGTACCCAATACCACTTCTATCCATCTTCATGATGGTGTTCATTAGTAGCTCACTTTAAAGATGCTTGCCTCTAGTGAACTTGCTCAATCCAATCTCAAGATGCTCTTTCTCCAACTTGAGCTTCTTGTTTTCTTCCTTGAGAGCATCATTGTTTTCTCTTCCTTGAGCTTCTTGTTCTCATCTTTGAGCTTCTCATTCTCAAGGATCAAACCATCATCATGAACAATAGTTTCTAGCACAATAGACTTGGTGGTTTTGAGTTCTTCAAGATCTTTCTTGAGCTTTTCATTGTCATTCTTGAGCTTGACAAACTCATCATAATCATCGGCTTCAACCACTTGCTTGCCCTTGCTACTAGAACTTTGCTCAATGCTCTCAATAATCAAGTCATCACATGATGTAGCTATATCAATCTTAACAACATCGTTAGTAGCATCATGTGGCTCATTGGATAAGAATTCTTGAGCAATAACAAGATTATCATGATTAACCTTAAGAGTAGTATATTCTTCTCTTAGCTTGTGGCTAGTGATGAGCTCATTATGTGTCCTCTCAAGTTTATCATGTTTTTCTTTAAGCTCTTTCTTAGAAGATTTGAGCTCCTTGAGTTTGGATGATATAGTATCATTTACTTCTTTAAGCTCAACACTAGCCTTTTCCGCTATATCACATTTGGCTAAAAGAGAATCATTTTTAGCTTCTAGCTTTTCATTTTTAGCTCTAGTTTTTATAATGATCTTAGTGTATTGTTTTAGCAATCTAGCAAGATCATCATAAGAAGGTGATTCATATTCATCATCATCACTATCGCTATCATCATTACTAGCATGCTCATCATCACTACTATCATCATTATTAGATACCTTGCGGTCACCCTTGGCCATAAGGCATAGGTGTGTAGAGGATGATGGTGGTGGTGGCGGTGAAGATGATGAATAGTCAATAACAATTGCAGCCACCTTCTCGTTGTCACTATCATCATCGGATGAGACACTAGATGAATCAATGTCTGTGAGCCAATCACCGACAATGTATGCCTTTCCACTCTTCTTCTTGTGGAAGTCCTTCTTGCCATCTCTCTTCTTGTATGGCTTGTTCTTCTTCTTATCTTCTTCTTCTTCATTACTTGAGTCATCTTTCTTGCCCTTGTATTTATTCTTGAACTTGTCTTTCTTGGGCTTCGTGCATTGGTGTGCTAGATGACCAAGTTCTCCATAATTGAAGCAATCCATCTCAGAGATTGGCTTCCTTCTAGAGCTAGTGAAGAACTTTTTCTTCTTGCCATCAAACTTGATGCCACTCTTGTTTAGCTTCTTTAGCATCTTGGTGATCTTTTTCACCATGAGAGCAAGACTTTTATCATCAACTTCATCACCACTTGAGCTCTCATACTCAAGTCTTGCTTTACCCTTCTCTTGGCTAGCTTTGAATGCTAAGTCCTTATCTTTCTTCTTGGTAGGGGATGAGCCATCTTGTGGCGTGATGTGCATGTACATCTCATGAGCATTAATCTTTCTCAAGATTTATGTCGGTGTAGCGGTGGAAAGATCACCTTGATGAAGTATGGTCACAATATGCCCATATTTATCAATGGGGAGGACACTCAAGATCTTTCTTACAACATCGAATGGTTGCATTTGAGTGAGTCCAAGCCCATTGACTTCCTCTATAAGAACATTCAAACGTGAATACATCTTATTAGCACATTCTTTAGGAAGCATTTCAAAAGAGTTGAGCTTTTTTATGACAAGATGATAGTGTTCCTCACGCTCACTCTTAGTTCCCTCATGGAGCACACAAACGTCCGATCATAGTGCATAGGCGTCTTTGTGGTTCCTCACCCGATTGAACACATCTTTACAAAGGCCTCTAAAGATAGTGTTTCGAGCCTTTGCATTCCACTTCTCATAATTCACCACATCGCCTTATAGGTGAGTAGCATCCCTAGGTTTTGGGAAACCTTGTGAGGCGGCTCTAAGAATACCAACATCTAGAGCCTCTAGATATGCCTCCATGCGAATTTTCCAATAAGGAAAATCATCTCCCTCAAAGATAGGAGGAGGTCCATCCCCATGAGACATCTTGCTCTAGACGGTTAAGCCTAAATACGTGAGCACGAGGCTCTAATACCAATTGAAAGGATGAAGATGCCCAAGAGGGGCGTGAATTGGGCTAATTACAATTTTTTTTGCAATAATCAAATCCTATGGTTAGCCCAATTAACCCCTTGTGCCTAGAAATTATTTCTATTGATCTAATGCACAAAAGTTTAGCACCCTAAGTTCCAATCCTACTCTAGCATGGCAATTCTAGGAATGTAAAAGACAAGTATTGAATTGCTCAAAGTAAATTCTTAAAGTAAAGAGAGGAGAAGGAACGCGGCGATGTTTTGATGAGGTATCGGAGAGTCGCCACTCCCCACTAGTCCTCGTTGGAGCACCCACGCAAGGGTGTAGCTCCCCCTTGATCCACGCAAGGATCAAGTCCTCTCTACGGGTTGATTCTTTGACACTCCGTCGAGGTGAATCACCCACAACCGCTCACAACTTGAGTTGGGTCACCCACAAGCTCCGCCGGATGATCACCAAACTCCCAATCACCACCAAGCCGTCTAGGTGATGGCGATCACCAAGAGTAACAAGCACGAACTCTCACTTGACCACGACAAGCCTAATGAGAAGGGTGGATGCACACTTTGCTACTCTTGCTTCACTAATGAGGGCTCTCTTTGGGATTCTCAAATCTCAATCACCTCACTAGGACATTGCTCTTCTTGGCACTCTCTAAGGTGTTTCTCAGCTGTTGGAATGAGCAAAAGTACCCCCACACACGAGTGGAGGGAGTATTTATAACATGGGCTGGAAAACAAACCGTTATGTGCCTCTATGGGGTGACCGGACGCTCCGATCATGTTGACCAGACGTGCCAATCAGTTTACCCCGAACTCCAGTGTTTACAGTGTGACCGGACGCTGGCCAGTGTCCGGTCAGCACTGACCGGACGCGTTCGGTCGCAATTTTCCCTTACTGGAACCTTACTGATGTCGACCGGACGCTGGACCTCAGCGTCCGATCACTTCCAGACGACTTCACCTTGATCAAATGAACTGACCGGACCCTGAGCCAGCGTCCGGTCAGTATTTGACCCTCTATTCACTTCCAACTTTTGATCATATGTGAATGAAGTTTGCTCCATTGGATCTAAGGACTATTTTGGAGCTACCTAGCGCTAGTTTTAGCAAGTGTGCACCACATCTAACCCACTAGACTCACCTAGGTCAAGCTACCCATTCGTACCCCCTTAATAGTACGGCCAAAGGAAAAACAAAGTTCTAAACTACTCCAAGTGTCACTCCAACTCCAATCAACTCTTAGAACTAGTCCATCCTCAACCTTGTTGTCCATCCTTTGAAAACCAAAACGATTTCTGTAACAACCCAAAAATCCACACACCAAAAAATCACAACAACAAAATTTTTGTTTAACCCTATGTGATGTTGAGTGACACATGTAGAAGCCCAAGTTTTGGATTGAATGTAACCCAACTAGGTTAAGATCACAAGCCTAGTTTGGTTTTATGCCACATGTGTAATTAAAATTCCTAAATAAATAAATCATGCATGCATCCTTAGACCCACTTGTGATTTGGATTCTTTTGCCTTATGTGATGTTTAACTAACTTACTTAATATTTATAATAAACCCTAATCAAATTGGCAACAAGTAAAAGAGGAAGGAAAGAAGAGGGAGCAGCAGCAGCCCAGGCCTGCTCGGGCTTGCGAACCGGCCCAGCTAGCTCAGCCGAGCCACGCCTGCCCTTCCATGCACGTAGCCCATGAAGCCGGCCCAGCATCGCCACCCGCACGCGCACAACCGCTGACAAGCCGAGCCCGCTCGTCAGCCATCACGCGCAGCACGCAACCACATCGCGCAAAGCGCCTAACGACTCGACCCCGCTTGTCAGCACAGTAGCATCTTCTTCCTCCCTACGCCAACCTCTCCCATGCGACCGGGAGCCGACCAGCGTGGCAGGCATGGGCCCAGGGTCACGCAAATCGCATGACCTTGTTTCCCCTTGCGCCGCGCCTACGCTACCGCACGCAAGCCGTCGGATGCGCCGCAACTATCACCACCGCCCGATCACCGTCCGCCATTGGAGCCCTTGGAGCTTGGCTATAAAATCCAACGTCCGTGAGCCCTAACCCTCATCCGTTTGCCGCCGCCACTGGTGGCACAGCACCCTACCGCGTCAAGCCGAGAGAGAGGGAGGAGGGAGAAGCAAGGAGGAGAAGGAAGCCGCTGCGGGAAGGACCTCGCTAGAGCCAGGAGCGCCGCCCCGATCAGCTACAGCGACGTAGCTGCTCAGCACAGCACTGCATCGCCTCATCATGACCTCGCCTCGCCACCGCACCACCATCCTACCGCCACGAACCCTACGGTGAGCCATCTTGCTGAGACCACCTCCCTAGCCAAATGGAACGTGCACCGCCATGATCGAAACATTGCTAAAGCTTCGAGCTCTGACCTAGCCCAATTGGTTAGCTAGGGAGACCACCATTGCCATGCTTGCCGAGACCCAGGACACGCCGTGCGCGCTGCCATCAGCCAAAAGGAGGACCCCAGCCATGATGTTGTACATCGGAGCAGGAGCGCACATGCACAGACGCGCTCACCATGGCCGAGAGCACAACCATGGCGAGACCACCGCGTCTTCTACATTACGGTAAAGGCAACATTGACACCCGAATGGCTCCGCCATGTTGAGAGACACACTACGCTCACCTTAGCCGAGGAAGAAGCCCATCGGAGCCCTACGTTGCCGCACCGCACCTCGTCGGAGCGCCACCGCCTCTGCTTTGCCCCCATCACCATGACCAAAGCCACTGGGAGTACCAGGAGCTCCTCCAACACGCTCACCGTGGCCATAGAAGCACCGTGGAGCTCACACGCTCCTCCAACTAGGCTCTCGCTACCACTGCAGCCCTGTCCATGCACACCGACAAACCCACACCGTCATTCACCATGGCTAGGACCCTATGAAGCCCCAGCCGCCACCTTGACCCCACCGCTGCACTCACCGAGGCATGGGGAAACTATTGCCTACCCTAATCGGATGCTAGCGCCGCCGTGGGAGCTTGTCGGTGACCTCACCATCGGCGGGAGCCCCGTCGGGGAAGAGAAGGGGATTTTTCCATCACCGAGCTCCGACCATGACCTCGCCGACCATGATCACGCCGACCACGTTCCGAGCAGCTCCGCCGAGCAGCTCCGACCACGACCACACCGACCACGTCCCGAGCAGCTCCGTCGAGCAGCTCTGACCACGACCTCACCGACCACGACCACGCTGACCACGTCTCGAGCAGCTCCACCGAGCTCTGACCACGACCACGTTGTGCACGTGAACCAAACCCTAGGAAGGAGTAAGTGGACCAAGTCTTTCATAGACCGGCTCTGCGGTCTATGGACCAACACAGGCGGGTTCACCATGAACCACGCCTCACCTACGCCTGTGGATCACGGCCCGTTAGTGGCCCAGTAGGATGACATGGCCGCACCAGCGTGCGCCACGTGGCAGGCCAAAGCCCAGCCCGTATCTAGGCCCAACCAGCCCAGTCGAGGCCCGGCCTATATTGGCCATTGACTGGTCAACACTGGCCGTTGACCGGGGCCACCTATCAGTGACTGTGATCTGTTGATCGTTGACTCACCCAATTGGCTTGACGATGACTTAGACCGGACCCACAAGTCAACGACACAAAGCCGCTGGACCCACTTGTCATTGAGTGACGTCATGATGATGTCATGATGACATCGTGCGGGACCCCACTACCAGAACTGAGACGATGACATCATGCTGACATCAGCATGCCACGTGGACCAGTCACAGTGTGACACGTGTCAGCCCTGAATTAATCAGCCTTTTTCCCATTTTTAGAGATGATTTAAACTTCGGAAATTCATAACTAATTCATACGACCTCAGAAAAATACGAAACTAGGACTAAAATTCATCTAAAATCAAACTTTACGTAATGAACCCTTGTTTGAGTGCATTTGGCTCTTTTGAATTTGTATTGCTTCTTTGTGCTATTCTATAGACATCGCTAACGCGACTATAATGCGATCGTTTACAAACTCGGAGGAGAACCAGATGGACGAGGGCCGAGAGTACCATGAGGAGTACGGAGACGACTGTACCGAAGGTGCCACATCCCACCCAATCTCGTAGCACCTATTTACGCATGGCTAATGTAGAACTGTTATTGCTTTACTTTACTGTTATAATCATACTATGATAGGACTTGCATGGTAGTATGCTTACTTGATGGCCTTTATCTTGACACAACCTTACCCCTGCATACCCTGCTATTAGGCTAGACATACGCTTACTGCTATATTTCATTGCTTATACTTCTACTACGCTTATACTACATTAATGCATGGTGGAAACTGGTGTTATTTGGACCATGGGGAGAGTGTTGCGTGTGTGACTTGGGTGTGTGGAGGGTGAGGGTTGTGTCGACCAAGTTAGAGTATGCGACAAGCCTGGGGCGAGTCTTGCCATGTGGTGCTACCTGGGCACTTGGATATGGAATACCTGTGGCGGGTAAATGGTAATTGGAGGTGTCCTTAGGTGTGAACCTCAGAGAGGTGGAGCCCGGGGTAGAGGTGCTGTGGTGGCACATAAAATGGAAACCCTGATGAAGACATTCTGGCTTGGTCAATCCCTACGGACTTACTAGTACTCAGACTCACCGGGAATCCTTTACATCCCACTCGCCCTATATGGTGCGGGACGGTCGGACTACTTGGTAGAACAATGCCACTACTACTAGGCGAACGTGTGCAAGGAGGTACGGGGCGCGCGATTTCCCCTACACCCTTCCGAGACTTTAGGAGGCCTTGTGGACCTGGCTCTTGACATCCGGAGGGCCTCGGCTCTGTCTACGACTCACAGTATCAGCCATCCCAGACTAGACTTGGGATGTTCCAGGGTGAGAGGTAGGGTGGCATCGTTCTAGGCTAGCAAGCGACCGAAATCTGCCTAGACGGGGCACCGTCGAGGATGGCTATCTTGTGGGTATGTAAAACCTCTGCAGAGTGTTTGGTTGATCGATCGATACATATGCCGACTTGTCGGCTATGGATCTTTCCTGGGTTTCGCTTAAACTAGATAGAGAGATGAGTCCTTCTCTTCTTCCCCCGTGAGAGAGTGTCGGACGTAGCCAGGGGTTATGGGCCTTGAGACAGTGCCAAGAGGGAGTTGACCTGTCGACTGAGCAATGGTATGGTGATAGTGTGGAGATGGTGGTATATCGATCCCAGGATCGAAACCTGGCTCTAGAAAGGGAATGGGGTGGAATGTGTGTGGGAATGGTGTTAAAACTTGACCAACTATTATTATATACTTGATATGCTAAAACATAGGAAACCCCAGCCTTATAGGTTCCCTTTGAATATATCCAACTTGCATCCAAATTCCACAAAGCAATGCTCATAGGGTGGGAGTGGCCAGTACAAATCGTACTGATAAATTTTGGCACACAGGTTCTGCTGAGGAGTATAGCTCCGAGGAGTTTGACGGTTGAGGGGTTCGTTCCTACGCTCGAGTTTTGGCGATCTTATCTTCAAGCTGTTCTGAATGAATGCTACTTTTGATTCCGCCAATGCGGCGATGTAATAAATTATGTAATTCCGCACTATTTGTACTCTGATATTACGTTGTATGGATGTGATATTCGATTGGAATTTGGGTAATATGATCTGCAACGGTCTTATTACATTTCGACTCTGTGGATTTCCCTTCGTGGAAATCAGGTCGTTTCAATTTCCATCGTAGGGGCATGACCATAATGATAGCTCAATCAATCTCCATTACCGTGAGCTAACTTAATTGCCTCTGCAAAACACATGTTAGTCACAATAATCACATATTGTCATTAATCACCGAAATCCAACTAGGGGCCTAGATGCTTTCAGGCAAGACATTGCTCTTTTGTAGGTTGGTTTTAAGTCCTGAAGCATCACCAAAAAGATTGAGAATTTTCATTACCAAGTTGATGTCGCCTGCTTCTGGCCTAAGGAACAACACCACATCATCGGCGTAGAGAGAAATCTTGTGCTGCAGTACCCGCCTAGATAGGGGCTGCAGGAGCCCTGCATTGGCTACCTGAACAAGTTTGCTCTATAGAAAGAAAGTCATCATGTTGTCATTAATACTAAAGCGACTGTGCATCTCTCTCATTTCCCTTTGAACTGAAGAAGTTGGTTATCTATGTTATTTGGTAATTTATTATCTACCGTGCAGAGCGTCGTCCTTTTGAAGAATGCTGATGGATTATGCTCAAGTGTAGGAAATTCAAGATGAGATATTCAGATGATCCACCCAGTCAATGATGTAAGGTTTCATCAAATAAAGTCGTTTATTTTACCCAGGGTTTGTTGCTTCTAAACTTTGGTTTGATGTGTTAATGAGCCTTCCATCAATTCTTTTATTCTGCAGGTTTGAGTTCGGATGGATAGCATCATCTTTTTTTTTTATTCTCCGAACAGCAGCCAATGAGTTCAACATATTGGCAGCACAGCTCCTAATTCACCAAGGAAGGCCTGAAAGCCCCGTTGCTCCTAATTCAACAAGGAAGGGTTTAGAAGAATTAGGATTTTGTGATTGCACACAGCTCTGTGATTGTGATATAGCATATTGGCAGCACTTTTAGTTGTCTTTTAAATGCTGACCATTGACTATCCTCTGAATAATATTTCCCCACACATGTTTTTTAGAGTAACCTGAATAGTGGTAATACAACGGGACCTTCCTTGGTCAGCATGGCTTATGGATTTTCAAATACTTCTATTGATCAATGCCTTATCAACTGTCAGGACAAGTACTTGCTTCAATGTTAGAAGTACAAATTTATGTTCAGGATCTGATGGCTTTTATTTTATTTATTGTGTATGCATTTTTAAATATGTGCACTTGCGTTAAGTTTGTCCTTAATGTAATCCGTAGTGTTAGCACGGGCAATATACTAGTGCTTATGGTTGAACTGATATGTGAGGCCCTATCGATTTGTGACGCCCTATTTGGTTATTAGATTTCTTTACAACCAACGTGGCTTGACAAATTAGAGAAATCAGAGAAGCCGCATCTAGATGTCTTTATTATATTCCACTCAAAAAAAGATGTCTTTATTATATCCTTTTAATTTAATAAATAATATTTTTCTCATTACTTTCGTAGAATCGTTTCATGAGTTAGCGTTTATAAGGACTTCTCTAAAAAAGCTAGAGCTAAAGCTCCTAAAAAAAGAGAACCTCGCTCCACCTCCCTTCGGCTACCCACACCAATCCCTTGGTTTGGTGTGTACCCCCGAAATTCTCTCTCCTATCCCAAATTACCTATCCAATTTCATGAATCTAACTGAATGCCACACCCTCCTTCCCTCGTCATTCTCTGCCTCATCCTAGCTCCGTGACGACTAGGATTTTAATATTTTGGTGAAAATTTTTCTTAAGTTTTGTACTTTAGGGGACCATAAGAAAATTTTGAATTTCATATTATACTAAAACATGTGTTCTATTGTAAATATATGACTCTATGCTCATATTTTCTATTGTTTATGTCGTAGATTGTTGTGCTCAATAGATGTGTAGTCATAAATCATGGTAAATATTTTGTAATCTAAAAGTTTAGAAAATTATACCTTTTGTGAAAGTCTAAAAAGTGTTTTCGATGACATTTCGTGAATCTCGGTAACCAAAATTTGAAAACCCTGGTGGCGACTTGACAATATTGGAGTTTTATTTGTAGGTCTTGGAGTTGCTCATGTCGTGTATGTGTATGCAACTATGCATATCGCTGGGTATGCTGCTGTCACGGAGTCCCAGCGAGAACAACAAACCGTAACACCACCGTGTCCCGGTTGCCGGTTGGGGTCACGTTCACCATCTGAGCCTGACGTCACGCCATACGCCACGCGCCGTTGACACGGCAGCCGCACGGGATGCGCCTGCGGCCCTGCACCGCCGGCCGCCAGGTGTCCGCGCGCTCCTCCGGCCTCCCCGTCCGTCACTGGACGGGCCACGCGACTGCGCTTCCCGCCGCACGAGCGCAACTGCGCAACGTGCCGTGGGTCCCGCTTGCCAGTCAGCGCGGGAGAAGGCTCGGCCGGCCGCCATCTCTAGCCGGCTAGCCCGGTGCTCTCGACTCTGGAGTTCAGGTTCCCAAGAAGCCGCCGGCCAACTACCAAAAAACCCCGCGCCTCCGCGGAATCCAGCCCCCGCCCCCCGGTACAGTTCCAGTTCCAGGGTACAAAGTCTGCTGTCAGTTTCTGCAATTGCTCAGATTTTTTTCGCTGTGCTTTGAGGGGAGCGAAGAACACCGCCTGATATTTTTGTTCTTTTCCAGCAATTCAGTGCGGGATTCTGCAGGACTGACCTGATCCCTCCGTGCTCCGACTCGCCTGCTGTTGCTAGGAGCGATCGATTGCCGCCTCGAATTCCACCAAGCTCCTGCAAGAATCAGTCTTTTCGTTCGCGGCAGGATGCGAGGAGTGCGGCGGAGCGCGCGTGGGGAATCGTCCCTGAAGGCGGCGGAGCGGGACCGGGAGGTGGAGCGGTTCACGCTGTGCGGCAAGATGTCCCACCTCACGAGGGCCACGTCGGAGCCGTGCCGCAGGGCTCGCGGCGCCTCTTCGGCGCTCCGGAAGAGGCCCTTCTCGGCGTTCGAGCTGGTGTCGGCGAGGGAGGCCGGCCGCGCGGGCGGCGCCGGGTTCTCCGCGGCCGACCGAGCCTACGTCGGCAGGCAGCACATCCCCACCAAGGGGCCGTGGGGCGTTGACGACGTGGACAGCGAGGCCTACGTCTCGCAGTTCTCCGCTGATGGCTCCTTGCTCATCGCTGGGTTTCGGGTAGGTGGTTGGTCTTGCTGATACAGTGGATGGTTTTGGTCATTGTTGGTTCTTTGTGCTTCTGCTCATGAAAAGTTGAGTAGTGGCTGACGATTCTGTGTGCGGAAATGTGATTATAAGGGAAGCCGCATCAGAGTCTACGACGCCGAGAAAGGGTGGAAGATTCATAAGGATATAAGCTGCAGAATGGTGCACTGGACGGTTTCAGACATTGCTCTCTCACCTGACCAACGATTCCTTGTAAGCATCTTGAGCACCAAATTTTCCTTTTCGACTGGATCCTGGACCTCTTACTGCTATTCTGGGAGCACATTTTGCACTGTGCTTGATCCGACTAGAAGATACCTATTTTGATGCAACATCTACCAGGTTAAATTTCCGAAAGCTTCTTCTGAGGCATAATTTTGGTATCAAAATTACAGGGCTTCAGAGCCTTCCACAAATTTAATGGTCTTTGTATATGACTGTGAGTTGGACCTTTGTATTTACAACATGTTCACTGTATCTAGGGCCGCCAATGACCATACTAGCTGGATGCCTGTATTCATACAAATCTCCTAACATTAAACTACTCATTGAGAATTCTAATAGCATGGAAGCTATGGGAACATCAAAATGATTGTGTCTTTAACAATGCTTCTCCATGTGCATTCTTGATCGTGCGGACAGTAGAGGAGGAAGGAAACCTACGGTGTGCAGCCGGGGCTCAGGGCTTCTGTAGGTTTTCTAGAGCGTCTTGTCCTTGTGTTGTGGTCGTTATGTAATTCAAGTGTGGCACGCATGGTCTTAACTCGTAAGTGCTTTGTGATGTTTCTGGTATCTTAGACTCTTAGGTGTGTTGTGTGACTACCGCCTTTCTTCTCTTAATGAACTGACACAAAAATAAAGACATCATATATCTGGTCCATACCCTTCTTTCAAACTTACAGTGTCTCTGTCTATAATCATTTATCCCTAGTATGTATTCCTTCTTCAAAATTTACTACATATGGTTGTTGTGATTTGCAATTCCGGCAATTTCTTACATTTTTACAAGAATCTTCACCAGGTACAGGAGATTTTATCGCTATAACGACAACTTTAACTGGGTGTGATGGTTGCTGTTAAGTAGCCAATATGTCTATTTAAAAAAGTTGCAACAATTTATTAGTAGCACATACTTGACACCAGTGTTTATTTCATCTTGCCATAATAAGGTGATTTCAGATTAGTAGGAAAATAGGCACCCAAGCGGACTGCAACTTTGGTGCTCTGGAATATTCCTGTTGTTTTAGTTTACCACTTAAAGTTTATTTTTTAATCAATTTTATATGCACTGCTTCTTTTTCCTGGAAAGGGACCTATCTTGTGGTCTATTTTGTATACAGGGTGTGGTGTTAACTTCACCAAGTCACGTCTCATGTTTGGCATGCCTAGTTTTTTCATCGATGCATCTGATCACTTTTTGCAGGCCTATGCAAGTTTGTCGCCTACTGTTCACATTGTGAACGTGCAGAGTGCTGGAAAGGAATCACATGCTAATATTACTGTATGCTCTATTCCCAAACCTTTTTGAGCTGTTGTCATCTATTAAAAACGTCAGCTTCATTCTCGTGCTGCGTTCTTAAAACGTCACTGA
Source organism: Miscanthus floridulus (assembly GCF_019320115.1). Lineage (NCBI taxonomy): Eukaryota > Viridiplantae > Streptophyta > Magnoliopsida > Poales > Poaceae > Miscanthus > Miscanthus floridulus. The sequence goes on from NC_089596.1 coordinate 19,554,506, forward strand.
TGTGCTTGTAATCCATGTTCTGCAGGAAATTCATGAGGGATTGGATTTAACTGGTGGTGATGAGGATGAGGACTTTGGAATATTTTCTGTTAAATTCTCAAAAGATGGTAAAGAAATTGTTGTTGGGAACAATGAAAGGTCAATATATGTTTATGACCTTGCAACAAATAAAGTGTCAGCCCGCATCCGTGCTCATAAAGTATGCAACCATCTGATTAACACTATCTTTTTTTTTTCTCGAAAAACACAGGAGAACACTATCTTATTTGATATGCATTGTTATATTTGTTTTCCATGTCAGATGGGAAAAAATAAATAGTCGTGTCTGGTGGCTCAAGAATTCCATAGAGTCAATTGGAAGTACTCTCTAATGATGGCATACAATGTTAGTGCCTTATGCAAGAGAGTGATTGCACACTTCAGAAGGAAATATAATAGGACGAAGTGAAACAAAACTAGTCTCAAGTGGAGTCAATTTATGTAGACTAGAGATCAGCAAGCCAAAGCCATTGTACAGTTACTGCTTAATCATTTAATAGACTACCTATAAGACAACTTTTTCTTAATTTCATGGTGTGGTTGAAACTTGTGAAAACTTGGAAGTACAAAACTCATATTGCTTGATGATGGAAACGCCACAGCCATGCTTGAGTTGGGTGGTATAAATTCATGATACGGTTTAATGTCATAGGATTGGAATATGGCAGCTAGAAGTAAATAATATTTATCTCTTGTACGGGTTGTGCTAGGAAAATCATTTTTTGTGATCATTTATTTTCCACTTTTTCTCTAAGGCTGATGTCAATGCTGTTACCTTCGCTGATGAAAGTGGAAATGTGTTGTACTCTGGAAGTGATGATAGTTTCTGTAAGGTTAGTATTGTCTGATTGTTTCTTATTCCTTTTTGCTTTCCTTGGTCTTACTTCATTAGAATCATCTGTTTCATCTAATAGATCATAGGTTAATATTGTCTGAATGTTTCTTATTCCTTTTTGCTTTCCTTGGTCTTCATTAGAATCATCTGTTTCATCTAATAGATCATACAACTACCACAAATTTTCTGTATGATAAATAGACCTCAATATGTGATAGGTAAAACATTGCTTTATGGTATGGCTATGAAACTTCTTGAAGCAAACAAGTTTTCATACTTTAAAATGGCAGTTGGAGACATACCATCTAGATCCTAGGAGGTAATTATGAGGAACTACAGCAAAAACAACTTCAGTGAATTGCCTATTAGATCATCCATATATTTTCTTTTGTGACGATCCGTTCATGTATTCGTCGTTAATCATCTATGTATACAGTTTTACCTTCACTGACTAAATTTTGTGAATTATAACCCTCAGGTGTGGGACAGACGTTGCCTTTCAGGGGAAAAGTCAGCAGGGTACTTTGACAGGTCATTTAGATGGAGTTACATTTATCGATAGCCGTGGTGATGGGCGTTATTTCATCTCCAATTGCAAGGATCAGAGAATCAAACTTTGGGACATCAGGAAAATGTCTTCCGTCGTGAGAGCGTAGGGTCTTGCTTTATAGCCATTTATTATTGAGGATAATTTTGCTACTGGACCCTAAGCTTCTGTGAAATTTGCTATAGGACATCAAAAATTCTTTATTGTAGGACACTACCTAGTGTCTTCTAGCAAATAATTTTTTTTGACAGTGCCAGGCCGAAATAAAAAGTTTGGACAATGTCTTAGGGCAAAATTATCCTATTATGTAATGTTAATTAAGTTCCATCTCCTTTTTTTGTGGGTACTAATTTCTATATTTTTAATTTGATTCTGTTGATTTCACAGTCGCCCAGTGAGTCTAGTGGACTGGGACTATAGGTGGATGCCATTTCCATCAGAAGCCCACCATTTTAAGCATCCACATGATCAGTCTGTGGCCACATACAGAGGCCATTCAGTTCTACGAACGCTTATCCGTTGCTATTTCTCCCCTGTGCACAGGTCAGGAAGGAACAGCTGATATTTTTATTTATGTCGTCAGCGTACTGGAATTTTCCTTTGAACTGCTTTCAAAAGGTTACATTTGTTAGTGGAAAGTTGATCATTGACTTGAGTAGATTGTGGGGTTTGCAATATTATCCTATTGGACAGTTGACATAACTGTAATCTGGATACTAGTATGCAGATTAGGATCGTGAGCCAGATTAAGATGGGCGTACCCAGTGCAGAGAGCTCCCGCTCTGTGCGGGGTCTGGGGAAGGGTGTTAGTGAGCCAGATTAAGATCACACATCTAAAACAATTACCAGTGATGAGTTTCTTTCACTCTTCCCTTGTGAGTCAGAGTTGAATAATTCAACAAAAACCATGATGTCTTCTGCTGGTTGCTCCTCTTTAGTCACGAAAGTTCAGTAATTTTATATTACATTTGCACCTTATTAACAGTGACATAAGGTCAACATGGCATATATATCAGCACAAGATTATCAGATATTTAGAAGCACATTTATTTAGTACAAAAATTGAATATCATGCACCAAGTCTATGATGTGCATTTCGTAAATTTAGGTGCACTTATTCAGATCATTCAGCTAAGTTTTCTTTGAACATTAGGTATCCACCTTTCGTGTAAGTTTATCATGTAGAAGTCAAATATGCGAACGATGGTTTATCTTGCTTGCTTAGAATAGCATGTTAAGAGGGAACAATGTAAATTGAATTTTGGAAATAATTTACTAAAATGATAATATCGATCAAATATTACATGTTATCATCTCTTGGTTTCTAGTGGGCTTGGTTGCTAGTCTTTATGCGCAAAGTTTAAGTTTTTTTTTTTATCTTTTCATCCATTGTTGTGTTTTCTGTTTCAGCACGGGTCAGAGGTACATATACACAGGATCCAGTGACAAGTCTGTACATATTTATGATGTGGTATGCTGCTTCCATCTTCTCCTTGAATTACTCTTTTTATGTTTTAATTTTGTGGTAAAATTTAATATTTTCCAAATGATAGCCTGCTGAAGTCTGAAGTCTGGTACAGTTTTTGGATATCCAGTTACATTACATCAGCATTGTGTTAACTATCAATTATCAACTACAAACAGTAATATCATGATGATCTCGGTTAGTCCCTGTCGGTAACCAACCATTTTCCCCTAATGTGGTTATGATCATACACACAACTAGATGGAGACTTAGGGGTTCCTTGGTTGACAAATGACAAGAATACAGCATTAGCTGCATATCCCATGTGCATCGACACGTTTGATCTTTCTGCATAAATACTCCGTTTGTCCTGGGTCCTTGCTCTGAACCGGCTGAACTTTGCTGCTCGTGCAGGTAAGCGGGAAGACTGTCAAGAGGCTTTCGTGGCATGGCTCGATCATCAGAGACTGCACCTGGCATCCATACTACCCAACGCTTGTCAGCTCCTCCTGGGACGGCTATGTTGCCCGCTGGGAGGCATCGGGCGACGACGACGACCCTTCAGTGCTCGTCCACGACGAGAAGAGGGCAACCCCTTACATCCGGAGATACGCCGATCCCTTCACAGATCCCTTCATGTGAGATGCTTGCTCCTCGTCTGCAAAGAGGTTACACCAAATGGTGGTGAACATGGTGTTTGGTTTGTTGTTTGGGAATTGCAACTGAGCAACATGTACAGTGCCTTTTGGCTCATGTAGTTTTATAAGTCGTGCGATAATATGTTGCTTTTAGCTCACAAAAGTAATGCTCAAATCATGTGAAATTTCCCAATAAAGTAAATGTTAAATCATGTTGTGAAAATTTTCCAATAAACCTCCCCATAGGTAGGGATAAAACAGAGCAGATGGGATCGAAGTAACTTTCCACTTTTCTTTTCCGAATTTTGATTGGATTGGAATACACGGGTGTGGATAATATACCACATCCACCGTTGTTGGATTCGGAAAGTATCCATTCCACTCACCTATGGGATAATATACCGTGTCCACGGGTGTGGATAATTACCCATCATATAAAATTCTTTCCCATATGCCATATCCTTGCCAGTCGGATTCGGAAATTATCCACACAGGTCCGAGCTTGTCTGTACTATTAATAGTTAATAGTGGTATTCATTCTAACCACGCCAGCTCAGGTATACGAGTACATTCCAGATCTTATGAAACTAGCGTCAACAGTGAGATTGTGTAGCAACAGCCCGCATCAACAGAATCAACACAAATAATAAGCCCTCCTACTATCATGAATTCATGTCACCTCCGTTATAGAAAAGAATTGCCTACAAGGCAATTCACAAGACATTGAAAGGAGAAACATTCCCTTGCCCTACTAGGCACTGAACATGCAAAGGGAGATGTAAAAGCCGTAGAACATGCTCTTTGCTTATAGCAGGGACTTCCCATCGTTATCAGTTTTAGTAAAGCCTCTTCAATCCCTCTGACTTGTCCTCGATATTGTTGGGGGACAAGGAAGATCACCATATCATCCATCAAATCGGAACTTGACTTCAATACCAATGTTTGCTGCACATGGATGAGTTTGCAGGTTATACATCTTATATCGTAGCATAAAAGTACCATGTTCTAGACGGGTGAACTCAATATCAAAGTTATATGAGGAAGAACTCAATATCAAGTTATATGAGGAAAAACTTAACAGGAACAAGAAAAGCTTCAGATCCACAGTATGAATGTGCATAAGACATTGTCCCTTTAAAACAGTGATATGATAACATAACTTCCTAAAGCAATGTTTTTTTAGAACATAATGATTTGTGGACAGCAAACTTAGGTGAATATCAATCTGTAAGGTTTTATTGAAAATGATCATTCAACTGATAGCAAAAAAAGAGGAGTTGCTAGATTGGCCAGGTGCATAAGACATTACTGCAAACCCTGGGAAGACACCACTAAAACCATCAGACAGTCATAAAGGACGTTGAATAAGTATGCAGAAGGGGAGTACTACACAAATGACAATACAAAACAAATGGACACATGCTGAAAGCCATAGTTCGAGAAGGCTATCACAATACGTAAGCCTTCATGTCAGTCAGTATGGCATATTCAAAACTAGTAACCTGAAAGTCAACAACTCTTTTGGAGGAAAAACAAAGGCAAACCTTATTCTCTTGCTTGGTGCAAGTATTCCACGTTTCTCAATGCTCTTGTACCGATCCCTCGCAAGATTACAACACCCCTACAGGAATTTTGCAGTTAACTACTGCAGAAAAAATAGAGAATCAACAAAACAAGCAGCAGTTGTTACCTTTAGCTTTCTAAGAGAGCCACTAATCTCTTCTGTCAATAGAACTTGAACAGGAGCTGGTTCAAATCTGTTACATTTGGAGTCTTGTGATTATTAATCAATAATCATAAAACTAAAAAAAATCAACACATGTACCAAGGACAATAGCTTGATAAATATTTCTGTGCCACAACATTCCCCATAATCTACCATCATACAACTAAATGTAACTAGTGTGATGATGTGATTTGCAAAGCATCTAGTATATCATAGCCATTTTCATCACGAATGATTATTGGAAAACTAATTAGTTAAACATAGAAACATAGAAATGTACTTGTGTCTGCCCAGACGAGGTGGGCCTGATTTACGCCTCTCCTCTTTAACCACAGTTCGCCGTATGCGCCTCTTCTCCTTTTCCTTGTCCTCTTTAGCTATCTCATCCATTATATTTGGCAAGCTGCAAAAGTAATGACAGAATTCCGGTTTTGCTAAGTACATTTACAGTAACCTCAATGATCCAAGAACATAACCACACCTACCAGTCAATTTCTTTCGAAACATTTTCCATTTTCTTTGCTTCCGCTTCTGCTCTTAACCTCTCCTTCCGGCGAGCTCTTTTGTTCAGTTCTACTCTTGTAACTCTTTTTGTTTTGTTCTTCCTGAAAAGAAATAAACCAAAAATTTAAATACAATAAGATCTTCAAATATAAATAGGTCACAATAAGAAACATCTTGACTCCAATACTTTTTGTGAAGGGGATATCTTGAAATTTAAACATTTCCAACAGAATGTTTGGCCAAGAATGCATACGATCCCTCCACAGATCAGATTCCAAAATTTCATGGTCATTCAGAAACTTCAAACGTTAATTCTAAAGTTTAGTTAATCGCTCAAAGAGCATTCCTTGCTTTATGTATAGATCTCCAAAATACTAAATTAACAATTCACTTTGCAGAACATATAAATAACTATGCAAAAGAAAAACTGATATAAATTTTTACAACCATCATTACCATGTCATACCCATGAAAGCTTTGATGATGGATGTGCCATGTACCAAAGTCAAAATTTGGCAGCACAATTACTGTAGCTCATTACCACTGTCCAAGACCATGATATATTTGGGCTAAATAGAAGTCAAACTATTCAACCAAGGGAACCAATATTTTCAAAATTAAGTTCGGACACATGATCACATCCACAGATTTGTCAAAAAAAATTATGTTACTACTATACAGGCTTCTGGTAAACATATTGCAATGCAACCAGCATCCAAGGTGCATTATGTGTGCAGTCTATATTGCCAAAACAATACCAATGTCACATAACGAGGTACTACCATAGATTTTCAGGTCTAACCTTTGTCCAACCAAAGTATCAGCATCCTGATCTCCATCCTCTTCTGCAGCATCTTCATCTCCATCATCAGCATCAAGAAAGAATTTCTGCAAGCCACATGGTTAGTCAAACACTGCACTGAAAAATATTTATCATCACAAAGCACACAGTTTATAAATAAGATGCCAAACAAGCCTTTCAAAGGTAAACATCAGAAGCAACCTGAACATGACAAGAAACACATTTTCATGATATATGTTAATGGACATGCTTTTTACCCTGGTGAATCACTAAAAACATTAATATAAATATGGATTTCTGCATTCCTATGAAAAGAAAATCAACAGATGCAAACCAAATAGGCATGCAGTTAGAATCACAAACAGGGGGCCTCTTCTAGTAGGACAGGGCAATGTCCAAATTGCAAAATAGCCGTATAAGCGTCAGAGATAAAACGTACATCTTCTTCAGTTATAGCTTCGCCAGGAACTATGAGTGGTACAGGTGCTGGCCCCAACTCTTTCATGTACTCTTTACGCTTTTCGTCTGCTACAGCTTGAGCAAGAGAGTCCTACAAATACCAACACAAACCCCATGAGTCAGTTGACTTCACTTTTAACAAAAGCAACAGCAGGGTCCTCCTATTAGGCTGTTACTGTCATCATTGAAAAATATAGGAGTATCTACTAGCAATTTTTAACTACTCAGGAATAGAGTACATTGCCCATATCAGGTACTCTGAAAATAAATGTTAACACATACTTGATGCGCTTCCAATGGAGGATTAAATGAACATCCTGCAGGCTCAACTTCAACAGCAGGAATAACTGATGTAGTAGATCTCTGCCAGTAGAAATACAAAAACACGCATTTAGTTTGACCATATGAAAAATTGCAGATGCCACCAAATTCAGCATTTCAAAAATAGAGATCTCTATGCCATACATAGAACACCGTATACTTTGCAAATGCAAATTTACATGCTTTTAGATACAAACAGTAGTGTGTATTAACGAGACTTCCATCACCTTTTTGGCCTTGGAATCACTTTTACCATCCCCAGCCCAGATGTCAAAGTTCTTTACTACAGAATCATCTTCCTGTGGAAAAAAAATAAACAATCTTGTCACTTAGCAAGCAGCACAAATAAACTCAAGATAATCATTTTATGTGGTAGATACCATAAGGACACTTTTCTCTCCCTGTGTCTCCTGCAATTCCTTCTTTTTGCCTTCTTCTTATCCTTCTTGCTCACCACAGAAGATGGGATTGGCTGCACAAATGGATTCCGCTTCAACAAACTCTCATGGTAAAGAACCTTCTCCCTCTTCTTCTCAATCTTCCTTTTGACAGGAATATCTGAAAACAGTAACCAAAATTGCAGCTATGGCAGGGCATGAATTAGCCCGAAAAGTATTAAGTTATAGATAGAAGATGTGGCAACAGAAATAGTAATCAAGTAGATGTTATTTAAACTCCGATCCTAAGCTACTGTGACAATTACAAAACCACCTAGTTATGAAGATTAAAGGGACCTGGTTAAGTATTACACACAAGGGTCTAGAATTTGAAGATTGCAAGTTATCACAATATCACAACAGATACTGCGCTATTCAGTAGCACAACAGACACATCGATCATACTGAATTCTTTGGATGTGTTACTCTTACAAGTAACGTTTACCATGTTGCATCTTAAAAAGAAATTTAACTTTATCATGTAACTTTATACTCTATCAGAAACTACCTTGATAATTTTGTAACTGAAACCAAGCGGGAGGGGAAGAAGTTAGTGGCGGCGTAAGTGACGGAGGTGACCTTTGGTGGTTGTGTCCGAGGCGCCGGCGGCGGAAGTCGACGCGGAGGCGGCGGGCTTGTCGACAAAGAAGAGTGAGTCGGAAGGAAGGGAAGGGATGGCGGCGGCGCCCGCGTGGGCATCGCGCGTCTGCTTCTCGAAGAAGTCGTCGATGTCGTCGGTGCGGATGTTGGCGCGCCACGCCTTCTTCCCCTTCCGCGAGCCCTTGGACGCCTTCCCCATCGCCGCGGCCGCTCTCCTTCACGCGCGCGCGCGGTGGAGGTCCGCAGGGAAGGGAAGCCGCCGGAAGGGAGGTCTGGGAAGGAGGAGGCGGGGGAGGGAGAGGAGAGACTAGGTGAGGGGTTCTGGTGGGAAGCTAGGGTTTCAGCGGCCTCGGTGGGTCACTGGCAGGTGGGGTCACAATAATGCTCGTTCGGCGAACAAATAGCTCTCACAGCAAATCAGCATAACAACGTAAGCCAAATTTCAGCGAAATGAATAGTGCCTAGAAGACCCACGCATTGCTGCAAGATTTTCTTAAGATAAATTTGTTACACACTTAGCATTACTGCACGGTATTCTGTCATATATATATATATATATATATATATATATATGAATTTGACTTGCATGTTATTTTATTATATCAAATTTGGTAAAAATTAATAAGTTAATAGAAGAAAAATCAATAGAATATTTGATTCATTATAGAAGAATAGACGATGAAACAAAGTATTGCACGTGATAAAGATGACGTAGACATTTTTTAATTAATAAGGGATGATATAGATTTAGTGATGAATGATGTAGACACTTTTGAAAGCCCTAGTTTGGTTTTGGATAATTGATGAAATCCTAGGACTAACCTTTGATCTAAGTGTGTGAATTAGATAAGGTAGTCCAATCCAAGTGGTGGAGCTAGATGATGGTCATGGCGAAGGTGATGGCCACAAAAGAGATGATCAAATACTCCAATTTTAAAAAGAAGAAAGAGAAAAACAAAAAACCTATAGAGATCAAAGCAAAGGTATAAATAAACATTTTATTTTGGTGATCAAGACACTATATACAGTTTGATAACATTTAGGATCGATAGCCGTACTATCAAGAGGGAAATCTTTGGCTAAGCGGTTATCGAGTGCCACTAGGTGACATGATTCTTGCATATACATTTAGGAAACTAGTATGCTAACCTTGACCCTTGTAAAATGCTTTGAAAAATGCTAACACACGAGCACACAAGTTCTACACTTTGTGGTTAGCAAATTGAAAACAAGGGTGAAGAGTTTGAGGAGATAGACAAAGAAAAGGAGATGTAAGTCAGTGACCGGACTCTGACGCTACGCGTCCGGTCAGTGCCAGGGCTATGGCCGAGAGGGCCAAGCTATGATCGGACCCTGCGTGTTATCGCGGTCGGACCCGGGGTGGAGCGTCCGGTCATCACGCGCACAGAGGGCGAGGCTCGGCCTCGCGATCGGACCCTGGAAGGAGTCAGAGACCAGACGCGCAGGGGGCGCGTCAGGTCGATGATGACGTAGGCTAACGTAGGCACGTTGAGCACGCGAAAGAGAAGACCAAACTCACTGGCGCATCCGGTCACCTAGGACCTGACGCGTTCGGTCGGGAATTCATGCTCTGGACCCTTACTGGACTTGATCTAACACTAGGGCGCTCTAGGTCAGATCAGGCAGAGAGGTGCGTCCTATCGTTGACTGGCTCACGCGCGCAGAGGCGGTAACGGTCCGAATTTGAATGGAGACGACGTGGCAGGCGCGAAGTGGCTCGGGGGTGCGATCGACTTAGCCGACCGGACACAGGGCAGTGTCCGGTCAGTGCGTTCGGTGCCCCTTCGACAGCCCAATAGCTCTTTGAGCCAAGGGGTCTATAAATAGATTATGGCCGACTTGGGGCTGTCTCTCTTGGCACTTTGACATACTTGACATCCTTGTGAGCCTAAGCAAACACCTCCCACTCATCTTCATCATTGATTCATCATCATAGTGAGATTATGAGTGATTCCAAGTGCATTTGCTTGAGTGATTGCATCTAGTGGCACTTGGGAATCGTTGTGGCTGCGGATTTCTTGTTTTCTCTTGGTGGTTGCTGCCACCTAGACTATTTGGAGCAATGGAGGAGCATCAGCTCGAGTTGGTGATTGTTCATGGCCGTCTCCTGGTGATTGTGAGGGGTCTTGTGCCTTCCCCGGTGGAGTGCCAAAAGCAACTCTAGTAAATTGCTCGTGTCATTGAGTTATCTCACTTGTGGGTAGGTTCTTGCGGTGTCATTTGTTGGCTAAGTGTGTGGTACCTATTAGCCGACGAATCACCAAGTGTTGGTCGACACAACGGGGACTAGCATACCGACAAGCACATGAACCTCAGGAGAAAAATTGTGGTGTCATCTTGTGATTGGATTTCTTCCGGTGATTGGTTGGCACTAATATTGTGATTGGTTCATTCCTCGATATGGCGGTATAATCACCTTACTCATTCCTTTACATTCTTTGTAAACTAGTTGTGTAGTAAGCTCTTTAGTGTAGCTAGTTTTGAGAGCTTGCTTGCTAGTTTAGTTTCATCTAGTGGAGCTCTTTAGTGTAGCCTTGTTGAGAGCTCTTAATGAGTAGTGACTTAGCTTTTGTTGTGTGTCTAGTGATTATAGCAACTAGAATTGGTTGGATAGGTGGCTTGCAACCCTTTAGAGCTAGAGCAAGTTTGCATTTAGTCATTTAGTTTACTAATAAATTGCTCTTGTGGATTTATAGAGATTTTTATAGGCTACTCACCCCCTCAAACCATATTAAGACCTTTCAACCTTTCACGAATAGATAGAACATCTCGTGGGTCACTTTATTGAGAAATGACGTGGACACCTTACATGAAGATAAAAATCATTTAGGGATGATATGGACTTAGTGGAGAATGATGTGGACAGCTTACGTGATGAGATAGAACATCTAGTGGGTCACTTAGTGGGAAATAATGTTGACACCTTGCATGAAGAAAAAAATCATCTAATAGGGTTTAGCTTCATAAGAGTATATAGATATAGATCGTGACCCTTTCATAAAAAAATAGTCAATAAATAAAATTGCATCTATAAGAAAGTTTTGATTTCTTAGTGTTATACAAATTCACAAGGGCTATGCTAGAGCTCGGATGTCCAAACAGACCCGCGCGTCCGGACACCCACGCATGCTGTTGCGCCTACCCGTGTGGAGCTACGCCTGATGCGCCCTACGCCTCCTCTTCCTTTTCTTGGGGAACAGTGCCTCCTCTCCTCCAGCTGTTGCCGCGCCCCCACGCCTCCTGCTCGCCCAACTACATACGAGAGAGGGAACACAGCGCGCATACCCTAATGCGAGTGAGAGGGAACACATCGCGCGTACCCCCATGTGAGGGAGAGAGAGCACAACACGCATGCCCTAATGTGAGAGACTCCAACTGCATGCGAGAGAGAGAGGGATCACAACGTGCATACCCAATACGAGAGAGAACACAGCGTGCGTGCCCCAATGCGAGAGAGGGGGAGCGAGCACAACACACATGCATATGTGTTGAGTCGGCTACATGTTCAACAGTGGGGGACCTTGCCTGGTGGTGCAGGGGCGCCTGGTGCAGCGCGTGCTTGCTCACAAGTCGGAGCATGTGGGGAGCAACACCTATTGCAACACTCAAAACAAGGTGAAAACAACTGAAATATACGTTTGCAACATATGTGTATAACTACTGCAACATATGCAACATTTAGATTGAAAGCATCTAGGCCCCTAGTTGGGTTTCGGTGATTAATGACAATACGTGATTACTGTGACTAACGTGTGTTTTGCAGAAACAATTGAGTTAGGTCATGGTAACAGAGATCGAATGGGCAATCATGGTTGTCATGCCCCTACGATAGAAATTGCTTTGGTTTTCAAAGGATGGACGACAAGGTTAAGGATGGACTAGTTCTAAGTGTCGATTGGAGTTAGAGAGACACTTAGAGTAGTTTAGGACTTGTTTTTCCTTGGTCGTACTATTAAGGGGGTATGAACGGGTAGCTTGACCTAGGTGAGACTAGGTGAGTTAGGTGTGGTGCACACTTGTTAAAACTAGCACTAGGTAGCTTTCATAACAGCCCTTTGACTCCAATGGAGCAAACTTCATTCATATATGGTTGAGAGTTGGAAGTGAAGGGAGTGTCAAATACTGACCGGAGCTTGGCTCGGTTGTGACCCGGACCGCTGGGCCAAGAGTCCGATCAGTTCATTTGACCAAGGTCAAAGCATCTGTAAGTGACCGGACGCTGCGAGGTCATGTCACCGGATGCTGAGGCCAGCGTCCGGTCGACTCCCAGTAGGTTCCAAAGAGAGAAAATCATGACCGGACACGTTCGGTCAGTGCTAACCTGACGCTGGTCAGCGTCCGGTCACACTGTAACACTAGAGTTTAGAGTATACTGACCGAGGCGTCCGGTCAACATGACCGGAGCATCTAGTCACCCCGCAGAGGCACTTAACGGTTCATTTTTTAGCCGGTGTTATAAATATAACCTCCACTCGTGTGTGGGGGTACTTTTGCTCATTCCAACAGCCGAGAAACACCTTAGAGAGTGCTAAGAAGAGCAAGGTCCTAGTGAGGTGATTGAGATTTGAGAATCCAAAAGAGAGCTCTCATTAGTGAAGATCAAGAGTAGCAAAGTGTGCATCCACCTTCTCATTAGGCTTGTCGTGGTCAAGTGAGAGTTCGTGCTTGTTACTCTTGGTGATCGCCATCACCTAGACGGCTTGGGTGGTGATTGGGAGTGTGGTGATCACCCGACGGAGCTTGTGGGTGACCCAACTCACGTTGTGAGCGGTTGTGGGTGATTCACCACGACGGAGTTGTGAAGAATCAACCTGTAGAGAGCACTTGATCCTTGCAAGGATCAAGGGGGAGCTACACCCTTGCGCGGGTGCTCCAATGAGGACTCTCTGATACCTCGGCAAAATATCGTCGCGTTCCTTCCTCTCTATTTACTTTGAGCATTTACTTTGAGCATTTACTTTGTGCAATTCAATTCATGTCTTTACATTCATAGAATTGTCATGCTAGAGTAGGATTGGAACTTAGGTTGTAAGTCTTTTGTGTGGTAGAACAATTAGAAACACTTTCTAGGCACAATGGGTTAATTGGGCTAATAATAGAATTTAATTATTGCAAAGAAATTTAGAATTAGCCTAATTTACCCCCCTCTTGGGCATCTTGATCCTTTCAATTGGTATTAGAGCCTCATGCTCACATATTTAGGCTTAACTGCCTAGAGCAAGATGTCTCACGAGGATGGACCTCCTCCTATCTTTGAGGGAGATGACTTTCCTTATTGGGAAATTCACATGGAGGCGTATCTAGAGGCTCTAGATGTTGGTATACTTAGAGCCGCCTCACAAGGCTTCCCAAAACCTCAGGATGCTACTAACCTACAAGGCGATGAGGTGAATTATGAGAAGTGGAATGCAAAGGCTCGAAACATCATCTTTAGAGGCCTTTGCAAAGATGTGTTCAATCGGGTGAGGAACTACAAAGACGCCCATGCACTATGGTCAGATTTATGCGCTCCATGAGGGAACTAAGAGTGAGCGTGAGGAATGCTATCATCTTGTCATAAAAAAGCTCAACTCTTTTGAAATGCTTCCTAAGGAATGTGCTAATGAAATGTATTCACATTTGAATGTTCTTATAGAGGAAGTCAATGGGCTTGGACTCACTCAAATGCAACCATCCGATGTTGTAAGAAAGATCTTGAGTGTCCTCCCCATTGACAAATATGAGCATATTGTGACCGTGCTACATCAAGGTGATCTTTCCACCGCTACACCGACACAAATCTTGGGGAAGATCAATACTCATGAGATGTACATGCACATCACGCCACAAGATGGCTCATCCTCTACCAAGAAGAAAGATAAGGACTTAGCATTCAAAGCTAGTCAAGAGAAGGGCAAAGCAAGACTTGAGTATGAAAGCTCAAGTGATGATGAAGTTGATGATGAAAGTCTTGCTCTCATGGTGAAGAAGACTGCTAAGATGCTAAAGAAGCTCAACAAGAGTGGCATCAAGTTTGATGGCAAGAAGAAGTTCTTCACTAGCTCTAGAAGGAAGCCAATCTCCGAGATAGATTGCTACAATTGTGAAGAACTTGGTCATCTAGCTCACCAATGCACAAAGCCCAAGAAAGACAAGTTCAAGAACAAATACAAGGGCAAGAAAGATGACTCAAGCAATGAAGATGAAGATGAGAAGAAAAAGAACAAGCCATACAAGAAGAGAGATGGCAAGAGAAAGGATTTCCATAAGAAGAAGAAGAGTGGAAAGGCTTACATCGTCGGTGATTGGCTCACAAACATTGATTCATCTAGTGGATCATCCGATGATGATAGTTACAACGAGAAGGTAGTCACCATTGCTATTGACTCATCATCTTCACCGCCACCACCGCCATCATCCTCTACACACATATGCCTTATGGCCAAAGGTGAATGAAAGGTATCACATGATGATGATAGTAGTGGTGATGATCATGCTCAATATGATGATAGTGATAGTGATAGCGATAATGATGAATATGAGTCACCTACTTATGATGATCTTGCTAAATTGCTAAAGAAATATACTAAGATCATTATAAAGACTAGAGCTAAAAATGAAAAGCTTGAGATTAAGAATGATTCTCTTTTAGCTAAATATGAGATAGCCGAAAAGGCTAATGTTGAGCTTAGAGAAGCAAATGATGCTATGTCATCCAAACTCAAGGAGCTCAAATCTTCTAAGAAAGAGCTTAAATATAAACATGATAAACTTGAGTGGGTGTACAAAGAGCTCATCACTAGCCATAACAAGCTAAAAGATGAATATACTACTCTCAAGATTAATCATGACAATCTTGTTATTGCTCAAGAATTTTTACCAAATGAGCCACATGATGCTACTAACGATGTTGTTAAGATTGATATAGCTACATCATGTGATGATTTAATTGATGAGAGCATTGAGCAAGGATCTAGTGGCAAAGGCAAGCAAGTGGTTGAGTGCAATGACTATGATGAGTATGTCAAGCTTAGCATGACAATGAAAAGCTAAAGGAGTTTGAAGAGTTTAAAATCAAACAACACCTATTATGCTAGAAACTCTTGATCATGATGGTGACTTAATTCTTGAGAATGAGAAGCTAAAAGAAGAAAACAAGAAACTTAAGGAAGAGAGAAACAATGTTGCACTCAAGGAAGATAAAGTAGTGATGCACTCAAGGAAGAGAACAAGAAGCTCAAGTTAGAAAAAGAGGCATCTCAAGATTGGATTGAGCAAGTTCACTAGAGGCAAGTATCTTCAAAGTGAGCTTCTAATGAACACCATCATAAGACGGATAGAAATGTCATTAGGTATATGGCAAACAAAGAGAAGAAGGCTCAAGCTCAACAACAACAATCAAAGCCAAAGCCAAAGCCAAAGAGATGCTTTGAGTGTGGACAAGAAGGCCACTTTGCTCATGAGTGCAAAACTCCACCACCACAACCCTTGCCCAAGCATGCTAAACCCTTTGCCTTCAATGCTCACTACATGCTTAGAAAGGATTCTAGTGGAAATGTGAAAGTGATATTCTTAGGACCTCCAAATAAGAATAGACCTAAGAAAATTTGGGTTGCAAAGTCACTTGTTGAGAAGGTGAAGGGTCCTTAACAAATTTGAGTTCCTAAAGCTTGATCTCTTATGTGTAGGTCAACTACAAGACCGATGGAAGTCATTGGGTTATTGATAGTGGTTGTACACAACATATGACCGGTGATCCTCGTATGTTCACCTCACTAGATGAAGAAGTAGATGGGCAAGAAAGAATCACATTTGGAGACAACTCAAAGGGCAAGGTCAAATGATTGGGCAAAGTAGCAATATCAAATGATCATTTCATCTCCAATGTGTTATATGTTGCTTCATTGAGTTTTAACTTGCTATCCGTTGGACAATTGTATGATCTTGGCTTCCAATGCTTGTTTACCGAGAATGTGGTTGTTGTATCCAAGAAGGATGATGATCATGTGATATTCAAGGAATTTAGATACAACAACCTATATCTAGTGGACTTCACCTCCAAAGATGCAAACTTGAAGACATGCCTATTCACCAAAACAACACTTGGGTGGCTATGGCAAAGAAGACTTGCGCATGTTGGGATGAGCTCACTCAAGAAGCTTATGAAGAATGATTTGGTGAGAGGGTTGAAGGATGTGAAGTTTGAAAAGGATAAGCTTTGTAGTGCATATCAAGCCTAGTGAGGTGATTTGTGTGTGGGGGTACTTTTGCTCATTCCAAAGAAGATGAAGAATCAACTCGTAGAGAGCACTTGATCCTTGCGAGGATCAAGGGGGAGCTACACCCTTGTGTGGGTGCTCCAACGAGGACTAGTGGGGAGTGGCGACTCTCTGATACCTTGGCAAAACATCGCCGTGTTCCTTCCTCTCTATTTACTTTGAGCATTTACTTTGAGCATGTACTTTGTGCAATTCAATTCATGTCTTTACATTCATAGAATTGTCATGCTAGAGTAGGATTAGAACTTAGGTTGCAAGTCTTTTGTGTGGTAGAACAATTAGAAACACTTTCTAGGCACAAGGGGTTAATTGGGCTAACCATATGATTTAATTATTCCAAAGAAATTTAGAATTAGCCCAATTCACCCCCCTCTTGGGCATCTTGATCCTTTCACAGATAAAAACAGTTGCAACATACGTCTGAAATAGGTGAACTTTGGAATATACACTTGCAACATACGTGTATAGCCACTACAACATACGTAACATCCTGATGAGAAACATGCAACATCTAGATGAAACATCTAAAACATTTGAAAAACACAATTGCAATATACGTGTATAGCTATTGCAACATATGCAACATCCAGATAAAACATATGAAACATACACCTAAAACACATACGCAGCGTGCGAAGCTCGATGCCCACGGTCACTCATCACGAGAGCAGCAAATAGCGCATATAGATCCGGGCCCGTGCTCCTCTCACAAACTCCTAGGGCTAGTCGTTCTCTCTCTGGTCACTGCACACTCTCTGGTCACACCGCGCATGCATGGGCCCATACACCACGTGCATCCCACGCCGAGCGAGTGGGCACAAGCACTGACCAGCAGAAAAGGACAGGTGCGGTCCCCATCTAACTGCAACTCCAAGCATTACCAAATTCACAATGGACATTTTTGCATTACTCTGACAGACTTTCCTTATTTCCACATGAATTTATATTTTGATGTAACACCTCCCCAAGAAAATTGTTTTTTATTGGAAAGAGAGCAATTTGCGTCCAATTTTCACACATTTTGCATAGTTGTTGGCTGAAGCTACATCGAATCACAATGAGTTTGTTTTGGCTTTCCAATAAACATATACATCAAGCACAAATCTGACTATAAATTTCTAGTATAATATCTACACCCTTCATTCCAAATTATAAGACATTTTGGACGTTTAAGGTACATAGATTATATTATATATAGACAACATATACTCCCTCTGAAGAGACCGTGATGCCTAAGAGGGGGGGGGGTGAATTAGGCAACTTAAAAATTCTAACTCTAAACTATGGCCTCTTTTTCTAACCCTAGCAAAACCTATGCAATTGATAAACTATCTAGATGTGCAACTATGGTTTTACTAGTGTATTGGTATCTCTACCGTAAACATAGTAAAGTAATCAATGTAAATGCGGAAGCTAAAGAGCAAGGTAGAGATATGCAAACTCCCATCGACGACTCTGGTATTTTTACCGAGGTATCGAGAAGCGCGTAAGCTTCCCCTAGTCCTCGTTGGAGCCCCTCGCAAGGAATCCCTCGCAAGGGCCAAGCTCCTGGTCGGGTAACTCTATGGATAGCCTCGGGCCTTCCCCATGCGCAAGTGGGTCTTCGACGTGCCTTTCGACAAGCCTCTCCCGGATGCTCCCCGCTATCTTCACTATCAAGCTTCCGGCCGAAACGCCACAGGCCTTGTTCCCTCCGGTACATGGTGGCGTCCACACCACAAATGTGGTTGGTGTGATCTCGCAAGACTTCAAGCCCCTCTGATGTACAACAATGGTGCTCGCAAGCACCGAGTGGTAAGAGGTATGCAAACCTTACTAAACACTAGGCCTAAACCTAGAGCAAGCGCATAAGCGGTGGTCTAATCAACCTAAGCACTTCGCAAAGCACCTACGCTAATCACCTGATGAATCACTAAGCACTATGCAAGTGGAGATCACTAAAATGGTGTATCAACACCCTTGGTATGTTTCCTCAGCTCCACACAACTCAAATGGCCGGTTGGGGGTTGTATTTATAAGCCCCACTGAGAAAGTAGCCGTTTGGTCAATTCCCACGAAACTGCTACTAACCGGACGCTGAATCATCCTGACCGGACATGTCGGTCGTCCCGACCGTTGAGCCAGCAATATACTGATCGGACGCTGGAAGCGGATGGTCGCCTACCACCGGACGCATCCGGTCATAGATTTGCCGCTCTGGAACCTTACTATACTCGATCGGACGCTGCTGTCCTATGTTCGGTCGGTTGCCGCCAGCGCCGGTCCAGTGTCTAGTCGCGTGTCTGCCGAGTCCTCTACCCAGCGTCCGGTCACCTCAGTGAGCTTTTTCTTCGTGATCTTACGTACGGCTTGGTTCCAATCTTCGTGCTTAGACTTTGCTTGATATCTTGGGTCTTCTCTTGTGCTTCTAAGGTCTTTCTTAAGGTGTTGATCATCGGATCACCACGTCACCTTCATCCAAGTCATGTCTTGCACCCTATTGAACTACAAAATAAACACTTGCAAATTTATTAGTCCAATTTGGTTGTGTTGGTTATCAAACACCAAAATCCAAAGTAAATAGGCCAAGGGTCCATTTTCCTTACAATCCCCCTTTTAGTGATTGATGACAACACGACCAAAACAAGCAAATGATAAGAATTTGGAGATTAAAAACTACCTACTTGCTAGGATGCAATGCACAGGGCAAGGTTATATGATACTAATTGACAGATACCAATTAAAACTTTACTTAAAAGCTTGTCTTGTCCTTACAAATGTCCCCATGTGATACTATGGATTAAAGCCTAGCTTTCTAAAAAATTCTCCCATTACTTAGACTAATCCATAATTCACTTTTCTCCATTTCTCGGACCATTACTACTTGTAACTTATTAATGCTTGCTTTTGGTCCTCTAAATTCTCCCCCTTTGGAATCAAACACCGAAAAGGAAGACATTAGTAGCACAAGAGAGGGTCAAACTTTGTGAGCCTTTATGTGTGTGGAGTGGAATAGGTCACAAATTTGACTCTCACATTTATATAGACTAAGCTCCCCCTAAATATATGCATACATATGGTAGAAGACAAAGCATATGCATAATTGGCAAATTATTGCTCAAGGGAATTTAATCTATATAATGCATGGAGAAAACATATAAATATCAAAATGAAATCAACATGATGATATCGGTTTAGAAATACCACATGTGGAACCCAATTTGATTTCTACCACTTGCAATAGGTGGTGGATATTTGAAGTATGATGCTTTCCTCCGGGGACTCCATTTTCCTTGCAATAAGACTATTACACATAAGATAAGCTTGAAAAGGTGTTAGTCTCAAAGCATCTAACTTGTAGATTAAGCTCCCCCTAAATTTGTGCACACAAGTGTTGAATACTTGTAAAATTTGTGCACATTGATTTAAGTATCAAAATACCACTTGAAAGATGATATTCGAGAGAGATTATCTACAATTTAGATTTTGGCACATATTAGATAACTAATTGTAAAACAAGCTATGTGTCGTGCTCCTAAATAATTTTAAACCATGTAGGTTTGCTCCAAGGGTTGATAATGAAACTGAGCAAGCCTACCATATGATATACCTATTGAATGCATGACAAAAGATTTAAGCATGTAAATGCAAACATAGGCATGAAAGATAACTAGATGCTTTAAGAGTATATCAATTGAAAAACAATACCAATTGAAATGAATACTAATTGAAAGAAATGACATCTAGTTACCTAACATGGGAAGAGAAATTTGGGTCCATAGTATTCACTAACCTACTTGGCAATTACTTTATCTATCATAATGCACCCCGTGAAATGCACTCAAACTTTGCCAAGTCTCCAAATTCCCCGTAGTCCGACAGACTTCTCACTTCCCTTTCGGGATCCAAACCTTCTTGGTGCTCTTCATGTTTGAAATGATTTTCTTTGGCACCCAAAAGCGTTTGACCCCATTGTTGGTTTGTTCACCTTGATGGCCACCACCTTATCATTTTTCTTCTTCTTCAAGAGATAAGGTGTGGAGGCCTTCTTGTCCACCTTGTTGGTGTAGGTGTTAGAGAGCTTGCTTGTTTGCTTTTTCTCCTTCTTTGCTCCTCCCCCATTCTTCACTTGCACTCATAGGACTTGTGGCCTTCCTTATGGCACACGTAGCAAACCATGGTTTGTCCTTCATTAAGCTTCTTCACTCCTTGACGGTGTTATCTTAATGAAGTTGGGTTTGCTTCGCCTTGCTTTTCACTTGAGTCAAGTCCTTGGTGAGGCGAGCTACTTCTTGCTTGAGTTGCTCATTCCCCTTTGCAACCACTTGTGTGCATGTATTTACAACAACTTTCTCAACACAAACTTGGTTGCACAAAGGTGAGTCTAAACACAAATCATTACAAGAAGTAGAGGCATCCTTTTAGACATGTTAAAGATAAACTTTTCTTTTTAGATGCCTTGGTGGGGGTTGTGCTAACGGCTTCAAGATTAGCAACTTTATTAGTTAGCTCATCATAATGTTTGCACATGGTTTCCATTTTAGCAAGCAAACTATTATATGCTTCTTGTGAGCTAGCTAACTTTTCTTTTAATTTTTTATTTTTCTTTAAGAGTTGCTCATCATTGATTGTGCATGCATTTGTTGTTGCACTAGTCTCAAATATCTCGATTTTAGTAGATAGTTCAACATTGAGATTAACAAAGTTCTCATTGTTCAAGCAAGGTTTTGTATGCGTTTTGTGAACTATCTAGCTTTTCTTTTAAACTTTTGAGCTTCTTTTGTTGACTAGTGCAAGTTTTAGCATAATTAAAATTTTCTTGCACAAGTTCATGATAAGAAGGCATATCATCATCACTATCACTCTCACTAGAGGAAGAGTTTTCGTTACCTCGTGCCATAAGGCACACACGAGAAGAGCTTGATGATGAGTGTTTGTGGCCTCGCCTCTTGTGATGGGGTTCTTCTTCACTTGAAGATCATCCATGATCTTATTGATGTGAGGGCTTGGTTCTTGCATGCCTTCTTCTTTATCTTGGGTGGGGCTTGTTTGGACAAACTTCCACAAAGTTGTAACACCCCGGTGTTACATTGTAATGTTTTGCTAAAACATCGCAGGAGCATCATGTATATGTGCATATGTGTGTAAATTGGAGTATAAATCAATATTGACATTTGAAACGTTTATCCGAAACGGGAAATAAATGTTAAGTTTCATGTCTTTATATTGTTTAGTATTCTAAACGGATTTTTATTAAATAAAAATGATGTAGATCGTGTATGTGAACTTTAATAAAATTTGTAGTACGAACTCAGTAGTCGACAATGAAACAGGTAGCTCGGAATTGGAATTCGACGCGAAACCGTTCGAAGTTTAAGTCATTTCGCGTAAGCTATAAATGGGTCGACGAAGCCACTTTGGTAATTTGTAGAAAACCCGTGCACGTCATCTGCTTCGGACAAGCCATCACTGACCATGGTCACCACTGTGCCTTGGTTGCCTGCCACCGCACGCAAGCACACTGCGCACGAGTCCTATCAGCTCTGCACTCGCGTGGGTCGACCGCGCGGACAGTCGCCTGGGCACGTCTCACTGTCTTCCGTTGTCATGTGCACGCGTACCTTGTGTTAATGACCGTGGATGTGCCAACGCCTCTGTCTCCGTTGAAGCCATGGCCAACGGTACCTCTTGCTTTCAATTCGACGTGACCGTAGAGCGTTAATGAAATTCGTCGCGTTCGTGGCTCCGCGAGACAGCCAGCAGCTTGATTGACACCACCTTGCCCATTGTAGCACCTCATTGTGCTTCAATTTTGGAAGCACAGCTCCGCCTGCTCCATAAGAACGAGGTGAACTGCGCCGTCGTCCATCCACTGAACCAGAGCATACCAGTTCAATTCACTGCACTGCTAGCTTCTCCTCCAGCTGCTCATCGCACTGCCCACTTCTTTCAAGGCTCCACCGCCGTTTTACGTCTTCTTCGTGGCCGGCGGAAGATCGCCCGAGCAGAGCAAGCTTACAGCAGCCGGCGATGCGTTACTGTTCATCTTAGCTTGCTGAATCATCATGACATCACCCCTACGTCACACGTGTTTGTGGCCGCTTTTCATGAAGGAAAATAAAGCCGTAATACGTTGAAATACGCCTCAGGGCCAGTTTCCCACGCTTGCAGCCGCGCTGGGCCGGCCTGCCTGCCGCTGCGCTGGCTGGGCCGCGTGCTTGCGCCCGCGGCCTGCTTGCGTCCGGCCTGGCCCGCTGCCGAGCTGCTGCCGCGCGTCGCTGGGCCGTGCTGGCCGCTGGGCCACGCCCGATGCTGCCGCCCGCTGCCGCTGCCGCTGGCTAGGCCACGCCACGCCGCGCGCGCCCGCTGCCGCTGCCGCTGGCTGGGCCACGCCGCGCGCGCCGCTATCGCTGCCGCGCTGGGCCACGCTACCGCGCGCCTGCGCTGGGCCGTGCCGTGCTCGCTGCTGGGTTGCGCGCCGCGCTGGGCCGCGCGCTTGCACGCCCGTCGCTGCCGCGCGCCTGCGCCCTGCCGCGCTGGCCCACTGCCGCTGCCGCGCTCGCCCGCCCTGCTGCGTTGGGCCGCGCCCGCTGCTGCGCGCTGCTGGGCTGTGGAACGCCGTGTTCCCTTCCTAGTAGAATCGGAGCTCTTCCGTGGTCAAGTATGGTGCCGTCCGGTGGAGAAATGCTCGCCGAGATGATCACGTAAGCAAGGTCAACTAGTACGGATGGTTATTTATTCACACGTCTCAATATCGTCGTAGTAGTCTGTCAATTACCGTACCCAAACGTAGTATATATATAAATATAAACGATAATCGATTGTTATGTATGTACACTCCCATTCTTCTGTTAATTTGCGAAAATATTATGTGAATTACTTACCTGTCGCAGTAAAAGACGAGAACAAAATGACCATTAAAAATATCATTGTTTAGAGATATAGATAATTTTATAGTTTCTTAATTTTATTTGTTTATAAAATGAGAAATTTATAGTGTATTAAAAACGAGTATAGAGAGTAGATGGAATTGCTTCCGGGTCCTCGGCCTCTCATGGGTTTCCAAAGCGACTTAGGCCGGGCCTCCCTCTCATTCCATGCGGCAAGTGTCGTGATGAGACGAAGATTGTGATGGAGTACCGAGTGAAGAAGGAGGGTCCCAACAAGGATCGTATCTTCTACAAGTGTTCGGATCGTAATGTGAGTTATTTTATCGTATTTAATGATTATGGTTAGTTTATACCTATTTTCATGATGGTTGTGATTAAAGTTCTAATTTTTTGTTTTAATTTCAGTGGGATGACAGTGGACTATGTTCAGGCTTCTACTGGGAGGAAGAGTATGTTGAACTCGTACAAAAATATCTTGCACAACAGGCAGATACGGCGGCTAATGAGGCAGTGATCCAGCCGAAGAAGCCCAAAGATGTTGCACAATCGGAGGATCTATCTGTTTTAGTTGAGATTGGTCGCGAAATTCTTGTGCTCCTGAAATGTATTTTAGCTTTAGTTCTTTTAGTGGTAGTTGGGATTGTCTACATTGTAGCGATGCTTTCATAAATTTGTACCTTTTGTAGTGGCATGTATGTTGTATAAATAATTAATTATGATTTAGGTTTTAATATGGTATTTATGTCATGTAATGCAGATGAGCCGGCATTGGATGTACAATGCTGATCGCCGCTCCCAAGAGTTCATTGACGGCGTGCATTCTTTGTTACGTGCGGCCGAGGCAAACAAACGCGACGGTTTCATGTGCTGTCCATGTGCCATATGTAAGAATACGGTGGAATATCCTTGCTCAAGGACTCTTTATTCACACTTGTTCAAGTCGGGTTTTATGCCAAACTATATTTGTTGGACGAAGCACAGAGAAATCGGCGTTATAATGGAAGAAGGTGAAGAAGAACAATGGAACGACAATGATATTATTCCCGATGGTGCGTGCTTCAATGATACTGTAATGGGAGAAGCTGAAGAAGAGGTAGCCGCAGAAGATAAGCCGGCTGATGATCTTTGTCAGGTCATTCGTGACGCACAAAGAGAATGTGAAAGTGAAAAGGAGAAGATCAAGTTCGAGCGGATGCTAGAAGATCATAAGAAATTGTTGTACCCAACTTGTGATGCAGGGCAGAAAAAGTTGGGAACCACACTATAATTGCTGCAATAGAAGACAAAGAATGGTGTATCTGACAAGGGATTTGGAGAGTTACTAAAAATCCAAAAGAAGATGCTTCCGAAGGACAATGAATTGCCCGCCACTACATACGAAGCAAAACAAGTTGTCTATCCTATGGGGCTAGAAATCGAGAAGATACATGCATGTCCTAATGACTGCATCCTGTACCGTGGCAAAGAGTATGAGAAATTGTATGCATGCCCGGTATGCCATGCATCGCGGTATAAGATCAAGCGAGATGACCCTGGTGATGTTGAGGGCGAACGTCCGCGGAAGAAAATCCCTGCCAAGGTTATGTGATATGCTCCTATAATACCACGCTTGAAACGTCTATTCAGAAACAAAGAACATGCAAAATTGTTGCAATGGCACAAAGAAGACCGTAAGGTAGACAATATGTTGAGACACCCTGCTAATGGGTCCCAGTGGAGAGCAATCGATAGAGAATTCCCGGAGTTTGCAAATGACGCAAGAAACTTAAGATTTGCTTTAAGTATAGATGGTATCAATCCTTTTGGAGAGCAGAACAGTAGTCATAGCACTTGGCCTGTTACTCTAAGTATCTACAACCTTCCTCCTTGGTTATGCATGAAGCGGAAGTTTATTATGATGCCTGTGCTCATCCAAGGCCCGAAGCAATCTGGCAATGACATCGATGTGTACCTGAGACCACTTATTGATGAACTTCTCATTTTGTGGAATAAAGAAGGTGTACGTATGTGGGATGAGTACAAA
The DNA here is from genome assembly GCF_019320115.1 of Miscanthus floridulus. Lineage (NCBI taxonomy): Eukaryota > Viridiplantae > Streptophyta > Magnoliopsida > Poales > Poaceae > Miscanthus > Miscanthus floridulus. The sequence goes on from NC_089596.1 coordinate 19,580,050, forward strand.
TAGGAACACTTTGATCTGCGAGCATTGTTGTTCGTAATAATCAATGATTGACCTGCTCTAACTAATCTTTCAGGACAGTCAAACAAGGGATATAATGCATGCACGCACTACTTCGGTGATATTAGAGGTGTATTCTTGAAAAAATGTCGAAAGGTCATGTACCTTGGCCATCGTCGATTTCTTCCTGCAAATCACCCCGTAAGAAAGAAAGGCAAGCATTTTAAAGGGAAGGCAGACCACCTGACCAAGCCTCGCAACCGAACCAGTGAGGATGTACTCGATATGATCAATGATGTGAAAGTCGTCTTTGGAAAAGGACATGGCAGCCAACCTATTCCGAACGACGCTAACGGTCACGCACCCATATGAAAGAAAAAGTCCATATTTTGGGACCTACCCTATTGGCAAGTCCTAGAAGTCCGCAGCTCGATTGACGTGATGCACCTGATGAAGAATCTTTGTGTGAACCTGCTAGGCTTCATGGGTGTGTATGAAAAGCCTAAGGACACATTTGAAGCACGACAGGACCTGCGTTGTTTGAGAGAAAGAGACAATCTGCATCCAGAGAAGACAGATGATGGACGCCATTACTTACGTCCTGCCAGCTACACTCTAAGCAAAGAGGAGAAGGAAATCATGTTTGAATGCTTAAACAACATCAATGTACCATCTGGATTCTCCTCGAATATAAAGGGTATTATAAATGTGCTAGAGAAGAAATTTTGTAACTTAAAGTCCCATGACTGTCATGTTCTCATAACACAATTACTTCCAGTTGCATTAAGAGGAATTCTACCTTCAAATGTACGTCTAGCCACCGTGAAGTTATGTGCATTCCTCAATGCAATTTCTCAGAAGGCAATTGATCCAACTGATCTAGCTAAACTACAGAATAATGTGATTCAATATCTCGTCAGCTTTGAGTTGGTGTTCCCTCCTTCCTTCTTTGATATCATGGCACACCTCCTAGTTCACCTAGTCAAGAAGATTTTCATTCTCGGTCCTGTGTTCCTACACAACATGTTCCCCTTAGAGAGATTCATGGGAGTCCTAAAGAAATATGTTCACAACCATGCTCGCCCAGAAGGCAGCATCGCTAAGGGCTATAGAACAGAAGAGGTCATTGAGTTCTGTGTTGACTTTATTCTCGACCTTGACTCGATTGGTGTTCCTGAATCGAGACATGAGGGGAGACTAAGCGAAAAGGGGACACTAGGGAGAAAAACATATATTGGTACGGATGATGATTATTTCAATAAAGCGCACTACACAGTTCTATAGAACTCCTCTTTGGTAGATCCGTATATTGAGACACACAAGGATCTCTTACGATCCGAGTTTCCAGAGAAGACTGAAGCTTGGATTACGCGTAAGCACATGAAAACTTTCGGCGGTTGGTTACGAAAAAAATGTCAAGGTGATGAGAGCATCCATGAGCAACTGTATTTATTGGCTATGCAACCATCATGGCATATCGTCACATACAAAGGGTATGAGATAAATGGGAACATATTCTACACAGTAACCCAAGATAAAAGGAGTACCAACCAAAATAGTGGTGTCCGCATAGATGCCATAGACCCGAATGGAAATAAGCAGACATATTATGGACGCATAGATGAAATATGGGAACTAGAATATGCACCTACTTTGAAGATCCCATTGTTCAAGTGCCAATGGGTCAAGGTGACCGAAGGTGGGGTAACAGTAGACAACGAGTATAAAATGACAACAGTAGACCTTAGTAATATTAGGTACAAAGACGAACCATTCGTCCTTGCCAAGGATGTGAATCAGGTGTTCTATGTCAATGATATGTCTACCAAACCAAAAAGAGGGAAAACGATAATGACTCAACCAAAGAGCCAAAGCGCCACATAGTTCTTTCAAGGAAAAGAGTCATCGTGGGAATTGAGGACAAGTCGGACATGTCAGAAGATTATAAAAAGGATGACCGAATTCCGCCCTTCAAAGTGAACAAAGACCCTAGCATCTTGGTAAATGATGAGGACACTCCATGGTTACGACGCAATCATAACCAAGGGACATACGTAAAGAAGAAGTTCACTGCTGTGCACACTTGATGATATAGTGATTTAATGTAGTGTGTGTTTGAGATATTATGTAATAATTGTGAATTCAGATATTTATTATGTCGTGTTTCAAATTAAATCAATGTTTGATTTGGTGGGATTTCTCTCTCGAAAAGTTAAATTAGGATATTGAGTGATGAAAAATTAAAATATTAACGTTAAAATGATGTGAAAACAAATTTCCTGTCCAAAACCAATAGTTTTAATAATTTTAATTAAACACTACATTTTTGCATTAACGAAATAATAAATATTAGTTACATTATGTTTTATAATTATAACAAAAAATAAAAAAGTTAGGTTATAGATTTTTCCTATGTGCAATAAAGAAAAAGAAAATCCATATTTTTAACAAAATAATTTTATGCCTTTTATTTAATTTACTATGTATTTAACAAGACTATTGCATTTCTATTAAAAAAATTTGCTTAAAACAGGCAGGAAATGAAACTGCAACCCACCTTTACTCTCAGGTGGGAAGCCCACCCGGGAGTAAAGGTGGGCTGCAGTTTCATGGCCCGCCAAAAAAACCTTTACTCCCGGTGCGTATTACCAACCGGGAGTAAAGGTAAACCTTTGCTCCCGGTGCGTGTTACCAACCGGGAGTAAAGGTATACCTTTACTCCCGGTTGGTAACACTCACCGGGAGTAAAGGACCTTTACTCCCGGTGGGGGGATGGCACCGGGAGTAAAGGGGCGTGGCATATATATACCAGTGCCATCTTCTTCCTTGCGTTCTTCGCCGATTCCTCTCCCCCTGTGCCCACGCCACCCGGCCCACCACACCGAGGACGACGCCGCCACCCCGCCCGACGCCGGTCATCGCCACCGCCTCATGCGCGTCTATGGTCCCCACGCCACCCCGCGCACCGACGACCTCGCGGCGCCAGCTGCTGCTCGGCCGCCCCGGCCAGACGCGCGGGCCACACCGTACCCTCCAGCGTGTTGACACGGCGCGACGACGAGGCCACCAACGCGCGCGGCTTCCTCTCCTCCATTCCTGAGGTACGCTGCTTGCTCCATTCCATCTCTAGGCTACACCGTGATCGCAACAGATCGATGATGAGGAGCACGCTGCTTGCTCCTTCCATCTCCATGCATGAAACACATGTTTTAGGCAAGTTCACTCATGGTAACCGTACTGTTGTTCAGGTTTTCTTTTCCTACGTGCATGCTCCTCTATTGATACAGTAGCTACTGAAATAAATATACATATAGAAAAAGGGATTTTATTTCAAAGGATACCAGCTCCAACGAACGAAAGAATAATTAGGCCAAACTATAAGCATGTATGTTGAGTCGAATCAGAATTTTAAATCCAAATAGTCATGTTCTATTATATGGAACCTTATCAATCAATGACCAACGTTCTTAGCTTGCAATACTAATACCGGTGGCAGCGCCAGCGTAGTTGAACGAGGAGCCTTTGCGAGTACAGTATGTACCTCCTTTAGTTCATTAATTATTATGTACCAAATTAATAATTGTGGTAATAAACAAAACTTTCATCAATCAACGGGTGGTCCTCAAATTCGCATACGTACGTACGTCAACAAATGTGTGTATCGATCACAAACCCAAACGTACTGATCACTTCACTGGATATACTTAACTAATTTTCATGGCACGTCGCACACGGCGTTCAGACGGGCATTATTCTCTATCGCGCTAACTATTATAAGAAAGAAAGCGCCAAAGGAACAGAAAAAATTCTAGTGTATACGCGCCATCTATAAGCGCCATGCGTTTCTATGTATAAGCGCCATGCGTTTCTATGTATACGGCGGAGCACCGCCGCCCTCGTTCGCCCTAGGGTTTAGGGTTTATACGGCATAGCACCACCGCCCTCGTTCACCCATGTGTACAAACATATATACGGCGGAGTGGAGCACCGCCACTGTCGTCACACCGCCCTCTCTCGCGGCCTAGTCGATCAACATTCGTATTATCGTTATCGTTAACGCTAAACAATCACACTAGGGCGAATTGCGTCGGTGACTAGGGCGAATCGTGTTGTTGATGTCACCAACGTGGTTCGCCCTAGTCACCGACGCAATTCGCCCTCGGCCGTTTATGTATAGCCCTAATTCGCCCTAGTACCGACGCAGTTCGCCCTAGTGTGGCGAATTGCGTCCGTGACCGAGGGGCAAGATTTAATAATGCATATTGTTCATAGATTTTACGCATGTAAGCAAAGATTTGACGTACTATATATTGGTTTTGTTTTTTGAAGCTAGATGGCCGACCCGAGAAACATGGATGAGGAGTTGATGATGAATTTGATCAACACTGGCACTCAAGTTGTCGGCGATGATGGTGCTAAAAATAACGTGCAAGAGTATGCAGATGACGGGAGTCAGTACTTAGCTCTTGAACAAAATGAGCAACAACATATTGGCCAAGTATATATTTTTTATTATTAGCTATATATATTATCATATGTCTTATGTGTGCTCATGACATTAAAAATAATGTTTATGTTTTGTAGCCCTCTGGATCGACATCAACAACTACAACGAAGAGTAAAAATGTTCGAGGTCCCAAAAAGCCATTGGAGGGCCGCTTCATCATCTCGGAGTTTAATGTGGATACAGGTGAACCGGGGCGCCAAATAAAACAAAATTCGTACACCACTGTGGTTACCTTGTACGGGACCGGCTCCCGATTAGTTCCCGCGAATGGAAGAAGAAGACCAATGCTCCTCATATCAGTTTTGTCTCCGATCGTGACAAGACGTTAATTTGGAATGATGTCTTGGAACATTTCATGCTCCAAACAGATGGTTATGATGATATAATAGATGGTGATGAATTGAAGGAGCGAGTTAGGGATTGGGCAATGAAGAAGATGGCCACCCAGTTTCAGACTTGGAAGAAACACCTATACACGATGTATGTCAAGAAGAACATAGCACCAGATTTTACTGTCCCAGGCCTGATCTCAAAGCAGAGGCCCTATTGGGATGAGTTTGTACAGTACAAGACGTCAGAAGAGGGTGTGAGTCGGGTGATAAAGAACCAACGTAATGCCCAACAGAAAACATACCACCATAACTTGGGATCAGGTGGCTACCCGACTGCCATTAAGAAGTGGAACAAAATAGAAGCAGACCTTCTTGCCAAGGGTATCACACCAGAATCACTCGAGTGGGGAGAGCGTGCAAAGAATTGGTTTTTCGCTCATGGGGGAACACTGGACCAGGAGACAGGGAAGTGCGTTTATGGCGTAAGACTGCAAGAAGCAGCAGAAAGATTGTTTTATGCTCAGGGAGCTACTGCTAGTGGTGCGTTTAGGCCCAATAGAGAGAAGGATGAACTGACATATGCTATCGGGACTATTGAACATGTTGGCCGAACTAGAGGCAAAGGAAGTGTCTCGTGGGAGCATGGATTCCATCAGGACAGACCTTCCTATAGAAGCCGCTAGAAAAAGAAGGAAGAAGAGGCACAACGGCTCTAGAGGTTGGAGGAAGCGGTGCGTGAAGCACAGGAGCGAGAAAAAAACCTTGAAGCGAGAATGCAGCAGAAAATCAGAAGGCAAGTGCAAATAGCAGTGAGTGCAAGCAAGCAGGCATCAGAGCCAGGAATCAACATTAGCCAATCTATTCAGTTGAAAAGCAGCTGCGCTTCCACAGAGATACCAAATCAAGGGGACACAGGACTGCGCTTCCCTGTGGATGACGTCACTGAACCTTGTACATCGTGTGAGCTACACATTCCGAAGGGGAATTCCACAATCAAGGTGGCTATCGGTCTTGTTAATCCTATCGACCGAACCAAGACACCAAGGATTCATGGGAATATAATCCAAGAAGGATATGCTACCATCTCGGTAGATAAAGCTGAAAAAGGTTCTAGTGATTTGTCTCTTGACATTCCTAGAGGTGATGGCGAGAAGACTCTAGGAGAAGCAGAGAAGACATTCATTCTATGGCGCAAGCGCTACATCATCATTCCCGGGATGTCGCCTCCACCTCCTCCTAAACTACCTCACCATAGGTGCGGATGAAAACACTACATCATTAATTTATATTGGCTTAAATAATTAACAATCTGCTCATAATAATATGTCATTCCTTTTTTTGTAGCAGATCCTCCCCCAACCTAAATCCAATTGTTCAATCGCTAGATCATCACAGTGCTCTGTATGATGACAATGTGTTGGAAGGCGAGGCTGCATCCACACCATCTCCAAGGAGGTCTCCAACGCCGTAGCCGCCACCTCCAAGGAGGTCTCCAACGCCGCTGCCACCACCTCCAAGGAGGTCTCCAACGCATCCCCCGCCCCCGCCTACCAAGAAGCCAAGTACTAGCAAGAGGCCAGCCCCGCAAACGAAGAACCAGTCCCTGCCGACAAAGAAAGCCACCGTGAAACCAAGAGCTATTCCCAAAATAATATCTGAAGAGAAGGAAGAAGTAACCGATGCATATAAAAAAGATATGTCCAGATTCTATGACAAAATTAAAAAGGATCAAGAAGCAAGGAGAAACCCAGAGAAACCGTACTTCTTCGTAGCTCTAGATATTCTAAGAAAAAAGGTGGCTTCTTACCAGTAACAACAGTGGGAATCTCATAAGCCGTCCAAATCAACGTTAACGGACTATGACCGCACTCTCACCAAGTCAATTGAGGCGGCACAGAAAAAGAAGCGGGCAGGGAAAGAAGTTGCACAACTCGGACAACAATCGCACCAACCAGTCCCCCCGCTAGTTGTTGGTAATGAATATGGTTCGAATTTAGGATTAATGCATCAGGCAAACATACCTCCAGATGTCGATTTGGATCACCTTGGTGAATTTATTGAAGAGACTGGTCTCGACCTTTACTAGATGTTTGGTGATGGAAACATTGAGAGTGCGGCGGAGGTTGATATTTGGAAGAAAAAATTTGTACTAGGCCAGAGTCTATACAACCCTTAAGCCTTATGTGATCTAGAGACGCAAATGTACCTGCTAAACAAGTGGTACATGCAGGCGTCTACCGGTGGAGACTTCTGCGTTGGTGTCAGAATTAGAGACGAACATTGGTTCCGTGGCGATGATGTTATGTATGTTGACTTTGCAGAATTTCATCAACTATGCCACCTGACCTCTCTGGACAAAGTTATTATTAGCTACTATTGCCTATATTGCCTATAAGTAATAATTTTTTTGATCTATTATTAAACTCATCATATGTGTGTATATGCATATAAATTATCCTAACAAGTACTATATATATACAGATTTACAATGACAGAGCTCAGAAAGGAAGGCTGCAATGAAATTGGTTTTGTTGATCCCCATATAGTATTCAAAGACCCAGTTACTCCAAAGCCTAATTGGAAGTCTGAGTCAGAGAGTAACCTCATGAACTTCTTAGTAAACCAATGCCACAAGAAGGATATACTCTTTCCCCTACAACTTCAAGTGAGTGTTAATAATGTCGATCATCCTTAATGGCTCATATGTTGATTCTAGTTAATTAATGAGTGTTATGCGTTATATCCTATAAACACATGCAGCAATCACTAGATATTGATGGACATCGATCTGGTGAAAAGTCACTTGATAATCTATGACTCGATGAGAAAACCACAATAAGACTATCAAGATATGATAGATATTATCCAGAGGTAATTTCGATATCTCTAGCAACTATATATACACACAAACATGATGATTAACTATATCTGATGACGTGGTAAATTTTTTATTGGACAGTGTTTGAAAAACCTTTATTGAGAAGCAACACATGGGAAAATGTAAAGCGCCACTGAATGTAATCCCTTTGAAAGTAAGTCCCCTAAATCGCATCATCTTTATTAATTAAACATATAGCTTTCACCAGATCACCAGATTGGATGACAAATCTTTTTCTCGTAAAGTGGTGTCTAAGGCAGGAACAGGGGAACAACTACTGTGGTTACTATATTTGCAAGTTTATCAAGGTGGTCTCCCAAAGAACTCCTACAGAGAGACTCAAAGTACGTTAAAAATACACTATATATTCATTTAATTATTATTATTGATTGTGTTACTATGTCTTTATATATATATATATATATATATATATATATATATATGTATGTACATATATTAATTTATTTTCCTTTAATTCAAACCTGTAGGCTCGATGGTTGGAGGAAAAGGTCATACGACAAGACCAAATCAAAGCAATTCAAGAGTCTATAGCCGGATTTTTTAATGAGCAGGTCATCGATTCCAAGGGCGAGTTCTACTTTGACCCAACACTGCCATGGAAGTCAAGCTAGAGGATGAGAGGAAACTTGTTATATCACAATAACTGTAATGCAATCTTTTGTAATATATGCGCATGAAATAATATAATGTAAAATACACATATGCATGCATGCATGTAAATATATATATGATGCATGCATGCATGTATATATATATTTCTATGCTTGAATTGTGTGATTTAATACGTTCATTGTGCTTGAACCGAAACATACTATACGCGCATATAAATGTATAATTAGCAGCGTACAATACGACTTCGAAAACCTATTTTGAAAAGAAAACAAAAAAATGAAAAGAAAAGAAAAAAGAAAAAAAAATAACATTTAGTCCCGGTTGGTATTACCAACCGGGACTAAAGGGTGCTGGCCTCGTGGCATATCAGGAGGCACCTTTAGTCCCGGTTGGTGTTACCCACCGGGACTAAAGGTTCTTCTTTCGTCCCGGTTTCTGATCCGGGACTAAAGGACCCCCCTTTAGTCCCGGATGCTTGCTCCCGGGTGCGGAACCAGGACTAGAGGGGGTTCCCCACCGGGAGTAAAGCTCTGTTCTCTACCAGTGGATGATGAAACAAAGTATTGCACATGATAGAGATGATGTGGACATTTTTTTAATTAATAAGGGATGACATAGATTTAGTGGGAAATGATGTGGACACTTTTGAAAGTCCTATTTTGTTTTTGGATAATTGATGAAACCATAGGACTAACCTTTGATCTAAGTGTGTGAATTAGATAAGGTAGTCCAATCTAAGTGGTGGAGCTAGATAATGGTCATAGTGAAGGTGATGGCCATAAAAGAGATGATCAAATGCTCCAATTTGGAAAAGAAGAAAGAGAAAAACAAAAACATATGGAGATCAAAGCAAAGGTATAAATAGAGATTTTGTTTTGGTGATCAAGACACTATAGAGAATTTGATAACATTTATGATCGATAGTCGTAAGCGGTTATCGCCTCTGTTCGGCTTACCTTATAATCCGTACTATTTAGCTTGTTTTTTTAGCCGGAACAGTGTTTTTCTCTCACAACAATTCATCCAGGACAGTGTTTTCAGCCAATTCAGCCAAGTTTCAGCAAGCCGAACGGGGCCATCGAGTGCCACTAGGTGACATGATTCTTGCATATGCATTTAGGAACCTAGTATGCTAACTTTGACCCTTGTAAAATGCTTTAAAAATGCTAACACACGATCACACAAAGTTCTACACTTTATGGTTAGCAAATTAGAAACAAAGGTGAAGAGTTTGAGGAGATAGAAAAAGAAAAAGAGATGTAAGTCAGTGACCGGACTCTGATGCTGCGCGTCCGGTTAGTGCTAGGGCTATGGCCGAGAGAGCCAAGCTATGATCGGACCCTATGCATTGTCGCGGTCGGACCCAGGGTGGAGCGTCCGGTCATCACGCACATAGATGGCGAGGCTCGGCCTCGCGATCGGACCCTAGAAGGAGTTAGAGACCGGACACGCAGGGGGCGTGTCAGGTCGATGATGACGTACGCTGATGTAGACACGTTGAGCGTGTGAAGTGAAAACCTATGAGGAAAATGGACCCTAGGCCCATTTACTTTGGATTTTGATGTTTGATGACCAACACAACTAAATTGAACTAATGAATTTGTAAGTGATTGTTTTGTAGTTCAATAGGGTGTAAGACGTTACTTGGACGAAGATGACACGATAATCCGATGATCAACACCTTAAGATAGACCCTAGAAGCACAAGAGAAGACCCAAGATATCAAGCAAAGTCCAAGCACGAAGATAGGAACGAAGTCAGACGCAAGATCGTGAAGAAATGAGCTTCACAGAAGTGACCGGACGCTAGAAGGTGATCGTCCGGACGTGTCCGATCAGTTGCTCGCAAACTGCAGGAGTCAACAGCAACGACCGAACGCTGAGGACTGAAAGTGACCGGACGCGATGATGACACTATTCACTGTCGCGACAATAGCTCAGCACTGATCGGACGCTGGAAGGTGATCGACCGGACACAGGAACCGCAGCGTCCGATCGAGTCCAGAGAGGTTCCAGAGCGGCGAATTTGCTACCGGACGTGTCCGATCAACAGTGATCGGACTCACAGTGCGTCCGAACAACGCGCACGCTCTAACGGTCGGTACGACCGGACGCGTCTGGTCAGGACAAAAGCAGCGCCCGGTCAGTAGCAGAAAAGTAGGTTTCGTCCCCAACGGCTACTTTTCTCAGTGGGGCTTATAAATAGACCCCAACCGACCATTTAAGGAGTGTGGAGCTGAGAAAACATACCAAGGGTGTTCATACACCATTTTAGTGATCTCCACTTGTATAGTGCTTAGTGATTCATTAGGTGATTAGCGTAGGTACTTTGCAAAGTGCTTAGGTTGATTAGACCACCGCTTATGTGCTTGCTCTAGGTTTAGGCCTAGTGTTTAATAAGGTTTGTATACCTCTTATCACTCGGTGATTGCGCGCACCATTGTTGTACTTCAGATGGGCTTGTAGTCTTGCGAGATCACACCAACCACGTTTGTGGTGTGACCGCCACCATGTACCGGAGGGGACAAGGCCTGCGACATTTTGGCCGAAAGCTTGATAGTGAAGACGTCGGGGAGCGGTTCGAGAGAGACTTGCCGGAAGACACACCGGAGACCCACTCGCGCGTGGGGAAGGCCCGGAGCTATCCACGGAGTTACCCGACTGGGAGCTTGACCCTTGTGAGGGATTCCTTGCGAGGGGCTCCAACAAGGACTAGGGGAAAGCTTGCGCGTTTCTTGATACCTCGATAAATATACCAGAGTCATCGATGGGAGTTTGCATATCTCTACCTTACTCTTTAGCTTCCGCATTTATATTGTTTGCGATAACTCTTTTTGTGTTAGAGATAACAACACACTAGCAAAATCGTAGTTGCATATTTAGATAGTTTATCTTTTGTATAGGTTTTGCTAAGAATAGAAAAAGAGGCTATAGTTTAGAGTTAGAATTTTAAGTTGCCTAATTCACCCCCCCCTCTTAGGCGTCACGGTCCCCTACAAGACCGAACTCATCGGCGTATTCGATCACCTAGGACCTAACGCGTCCGGTCGGGAATTCGTGCTCTGGACCCTTACTTGACTTGATCTAACACTGGGGCGCTCTAGGTTAGGTCAGGCAGAGAGGCGTGTCCGGTCGTTGACTGGCTCGCACGTAGAGGCGGTAATGGTCGAATTTGAATGGAGATGACATGGCGAGCGCAGAGTGGCTCGAGGGTGCGATCGGACTCAGCCGACCAAACACAGGGCAGTGTCCGGTCAGTGCGTCCGGTGCCCCTTCGACAGCCCAACGGCTCTTTGAGCCAAGGGGTCTATAAAATAGATTGTGGCCAACTTGGGGCTGTCTCTCTTGGCACTTTGACATACTTGACATCCTTGTGAGCCTAAGCAAACACCTCCCACTCATCTCCATCATTAATTCGTCATTATAGTAAGATTGTGAGTGATTCTAAGTGCATTTGCTTAAGTGATTGCATCTAGTGGCACTTGGGGATCGTTGTGGCTGCGGATTTCTTATTTCTCTTGGTGGTTGCTGCCACCTAGATGGCTTGGAGCATCGGAGGAGCAGCGGCTCGAGTTGGTGATTGTTCGTAGCCGTCTCCCGGTGATTGTGAGGAGTCTTGTGCCTTCTCCGGTGGAGCGCCAAAGGTAACTCTAGTAAATTGCTCGTGTCATTAAGTTACCTCACTTGTGGGTAGGTTCTTGCGGTGCCATTTGTTGGCTAAGTGTGTGATACCTATTAGCCACCGAACCACCAAGTGTTGGTCGACACAATGGAGACTAGCGTGTCGGCAAGCACAGAAACCTTGGGAGAAAATTGTGTGTCATCTTGTGATTAGATTTCTTCAGGTGATTGGTTGGCACTCATATTGTGATTGGTTCATTCCTCGACACGACGGTATAATCACCCTACTCACTCCTTTACATTCATTGCAAACTAGTTGTGTAGTAAGCTCTTTAGTGAAGCTAGTTTTGAGAGCTTGCTTGCTAGTTTAGTTTCACCTAGTGGAGCTCTTTAGTGTAGCCTTGTTGAGAGCTCTTAGTGAGTAGTGTCTTAGCTTTTGTTGTGTGTCTAGTGATTATAGTAACTAGAATTGGTTGGATAGGTGGCTTGCAACCCTTTAGAGCTAGAGCAAGTTTACATTTAGCCGTTTAGTTTACTAACAAATTGTTCTAGTGGATTTGTAGAGATTTTTATAGGCTACTCATCCCCTCAAACCAAATTAGGACCTTTCAGCCTTTCACGAATAGATAGAACATCTCGCGGGTCACTTATTGGGAAATGGCGTGGACACCTTACATGATGAGAAAAATCATTTAGGGATGATATGGACTTAGTGGAGAATGATGTGGACACCTTACATGATGAGATAGAACATCTAGTGGGTCACTTAGTGGGAAATGACGTTGACACCTTGCATGAAAAGAAAAATCATCTAGTAGGGTTTAGCTTCATAAGAGTATATAGATATAGATTGTGACCCTCTCATCAAAAGGTAGTCAATAAATAAAATTGCATCTATAAGAAAGTTTTGATTTTTTTAGTGTTATACAAATTCACAAGGGCTATGCTAGCGCTCGGACATCCGAACGGACCCGCGCGTCTGGACACCCACACATGCTGCTGCGCCTACCCATGTGGAGCTACGCCTGATGCGCCCTACGCCTCCTCTTGCTTTCCTTGGGGAACAGTGCCTCCTCTCCTCCAGCTGTTGCCGCGCCCCACGCCTCCTCTTGCCCGCCCAGCTGCATACAAGAGAGAGGGAACACAACGCGCATACCCTAATGCAAGTGAGAGGGAACACAACGTGCGTACCCCAATGCGAGGGAGAGAGCACAACGCATGTGCCCCAATGCGAGACTCCAGCTGCATGCGAGAGAGAGAGGGATCACAGCGCACATACCCAATGCGAGAGAGAGCACAACACGCGTGCCCTAATGCGAGAGAGGGGGAGGGAGCACTGAAAGGATCAAGATGTCCAAGAGGGGGGGGGTGAATTGGGCTAATTCTAAATTTTCTTGCAATAATCAAATCCTACGGTTAGCCCAATTAACCCCTTGTGCCTAGAAAAGTGTTTCTATTAATCTAACGCACAACGGACTTGCAACCTATGTTCCAAACTTACTCTAGCATGGCAATTCTATGAATGTAAGAACAAGTATTGAATTGCTCAAAGTAAATGCTCAAAGTAAATAGAGAGAGAGTAACGCGGCGATGTTTTGCTGAGGTATCGGAGAGTCACCACTCCCCACTAGTCATCATTGGAGCACCCGTGCAAGGGTGTAGCTCTCCCTTGATCCGCGCAAGGATCAAGTGCTCTCTACGGGTTGATTCTTCGACGCTCCGTCGCGGCGAATCACCCAAAGCCGCTCACAACTTGAGTTGGGTCACCCACAAGCTCCGTCAGGTGATCACCAAGCTCCCAATCACCACCAAGCTGTCTAGGTGATGGCGATCACCAAGAGTAACAAGCACGAACTCTCACTTGACCACGCGAAGCCTAATGAGAAGATGGATACACACTTGGCAACTCTTGATTCACTAATGAGGCTACTCTCTTGGATTCACAAATCTCAATCACCTCACTAGGACCTTGCTCTTCTTGGCACTCACAAATGTGTTTCTCAGCTGTTGGAATGAGCAAAAGTAACTCCACACACGAGTGGAGCTTCTATTTATAAGGCAGCCTGAAAAACGAACCGTTATGAGCTTCTACGGAGTGACCGGACGCTCCGGTCGTGTTGACCGGACGCTCCGGTCAGTTCAACCCACGAACTAGTGAAAATGTGTTGACCGAACGCTGGCAGGGTCCGGTCACCACTGACCGGACGCGTCCGGTCGCATTAAACCCTTACTGGAACCTTACTGTACTCGACCGGACGCTGAACCCCTAGGGTCCGGTCAATACTGATCGAACGCGTCCGGTCGCAGATTCCCTTCTCTAGAACCTTACTGGAGTCGACCGGACGCTGCCTCTCAGCGTCCGGTCACTTGACCTCTCCAGCGTCCGGTCGCACCGAACGCAGTCTGTTGATCAAATGAACTGACCAGACCCTGCGGCCAGCGTCCGGTCAGCATTTGACCCTCCATTCACTTCCAACTCTCGATCATATGTGAATGAAGTTTGCTCCAAAGGATCTTAGACATTCGTAGGAGCTACCTAGAGCTAGTTTTAACAAGTGTGCACCACACCTAACTCACTAGACTCACCTAGGTCAAGCTACCCGTCCATACCCCCCTTAATAGTACGGCTAAAGGAAAAACAAAGTCCTAAACTACTCTAAGTGTCTCTCCAACTCCAATCGACACTTAGAACTAGTCATCCTTAACCTTGTCGTCCATCCTTTGAAAACCAAAACGATTTCCATCGTAGGGGCATGACAACTTTGATTGCCCAATTGATCTCCATTACCATGACCTAACTTAATTGTATCTGCAAAACACACGTTAGTCATAGTAATCTTGTATTGTCATTAATCACCGAAACCCAACTAGGGGTCTAGATGCTTTCAAGCACAACACGCATGCATATGTGTTGAGCCGGCTGCATGCTCAACCGTGAGGGACCACGCCTGGTGGTGCAGGGGCGCCTGGTGCAGCGCGTGCTTGCTCACGAGTCGAAGCATGTGGGGAGCAGCACATGTTGCAACACTCAAAACAAGGTGAAACAACTGAAACATACGTTTGCAACATATGTGTATAACTACTGCAACTTATGCAACATCCAGATAAAAATACTTGCAGCTTACGTCTGAAATAGGTGAACTTTGGAATACACACTTGCAACATACGTGTGTATAGCCACTACAACATATACAACATCCTGATGAGAACATGCAATATCTAGATGAAACAGCTGGAACATTGGAAAAACACAATTGTAAATTTGCAATATACGTGTATAGCTATTGCAACATATGCAACATCTAGATAAAACATATGAAACATACACCTGAAACACATACGCAGCGCGCGGAGCTCGATGCCCACGGTCACTCAGTCACGAGAGCAGCAAATGGCGCAAACAGATCCGGGCACGTGCTCCTCTCACAAACTCCCAGGGCTAGTCATTCTCTCTCTGGTCATTGCACACTCTGGTCACACCGCGCATGCATGGGCCCATGCGCCGCGTGCATCCCACGCCGAGCGAGTGGACGCACACGCTCCCCAGCGCTGACCAGTGGAAAAGGACAGGTGCGGTCCCCATCTAACTGCAACTCCAAGCATTACCAAATTCACAATGGACATTTTTGCATTACTCTGACAGACTTTCCTTATTTCCACATGAATTTATATTTTGATGTAACACCTCCCCAAGAAAATTGTTTTTTATTGGAAAGAGAGCAATTTGCGTCCAATTTTCACACATTTTGCATAGTTGTTGGCTGAAGCTACATCGAATCACAATGAGTTTGTTTTGGCTTTCCAATAAACATATACATCAAGCACAAATCTGACTATAAATTTCTAGTATAATATCTACTCCCTTCATTCCAAATTATAAGATATTTTGGATGTTTAAGGTACATAGATTTTATTATATATAGACAACATATACTCCATCCATTTCAAATTATAAGTCGCTTAGATTTTTTTGGTTCATCCATTTTACTATGTATGTAAACATATTGTTATATCTAGAGATATAGTAAAATAGATGTATCAAAAAAATCAAAGTGACTTATAATTTGAAACGAAGAGAGTACGTGGGTGCATATAGCAAAACTTATATATATATATATATATATATATATATATATATATATATATATATATATATATATATATATATATAGAAAACCAGAATATCTTACGATTTACAACGGAGAGTACTTGTTTTACTCTTCCATTTTGAGGACCTGACACCAAAAAGTACCAACGGTTTTGTTCGCCAATACACCAATAAAACCTATTCACCAAATACACCAATAAAACCTGGCCACAAAGTCTTTGATTGAACCCAAAAAAAAAGTAGGCACGGCATGATAGCAGAATTGAAGTAACCAACCAACCACCACCGGTTATTTACCAACAAATAAGCAACCCCCAATTTCGGTTTGATGTGTAACGAAATTAATATTTAAAGGAGTTACAAATTCATGCCAACAAGTCCATACAGTATACTATAGTAATAGTAATGATCCTAATAAAGTTCATAAGCTTGAAGGTACTTCTCAGTTGTAGTAGACCTGCTACCTAGTCTACAGGGGCACTACGATGTTGAAGGACTCCATCAAACAAACAGGTCGAGGCCATAACATTCATGTATACTGACATTAGAATGATGGGCGCCCTTTCGAGTCCGACGACGAACTGAAGTGGCTTGACCTTCTTCTTCCAAGGGTATTCCATGTGAAACTGTTTCCCTTCTGTAAGCCGCTAGTAATGACTTCGTCTTCGCCATCATCTTCAGTCTCGTCCTTGCTGTATGATGAAACTCCAGCCCTACCTTTGTCAGGTGTCCACGTTGGGTTGCTCGCACCATCTGCGCTGTTTTCTACAGACCTAGGCCTTTTCCTCCTTTCACTAAACTCAACTTGGATGTCAGAGGAGTAGGCAGTCCTCTTTGGCCTTGGAGTCGCCTTTTGAATGTCTTCAAATCCCTCATCAGATTTCATCCACTGATCACCAAAAGAGTCCGAATAGACAACCTCCTTTCTACGTCGCTTCGCACCAACCATTATATTCTGGAATTCATCTGCCACGGTTCTCTTGGGTAAATCATTATTGTTGGCAAACACCCAATCTGGAACCTCATTCCCATCCATAAGTCTAGATTTGTAGTTTTCTCTAAGCCTCCTCTCTTCATCCATCTTCTCAAACAACCAGAATTCTTCATCGGTTCGTGCAGCCAAACGATTTATCTCACGCTCACTGGGGATATCTGTTCCTAGCGAGCTTGTCCCCCTCCTGAGGATCTCCTGCAGCAATGCTCGTCTGTCCTGTGCTGTAGCGGGAATGAACATGAAAATATGTCATGCGAGTTCCAGTTCAAAGTCTACAGGTAGTAGGCAAAAATTAAATAAATAGGAATTAGAGTATTCAAACTCACCTGTGGAAGTTGTGTTAAACAACCCAGCCTGGATAACTTTTGCATCAATACCCATCTTTTGTTTTGCACGGTCCAGGATCTCTTCTTCAATTGAGCCAACACTAACCAGAACAAATACACGCACTTCATTCTTCTGCCCTATACGATGGGCACGGTCTTCAGCTTGTTGGTCCATTTGAGGGTTCCAGTCACTATCAAAGATAATGACAGTGTCCGCTGTCTGCAAGTTCAACCCAAGGCCTCCAGCACGTGTGCTGAGGAGAAACATGAAATATTCTGAATCCTTCTTATTAAAATCTGCCAGTAACCTCCCTCGTTCTTCAGTCTTCGTGGATCCATCAAGCCTCATATACTTGAAATTGTACATTTGCAAGTATACTTCTAAAACATCAAGCAGTTTCGTCATTTGAGAGAAAAGTAGAACCCTGTGACCAGCTCTCTGCAGTTTCGGAAGTAGACGATCAAGCAATTCAAACTTCCCTGATGCTCTAACAATTTCCTCCCGCTGGTACATGTTATAGTGCTCTACAAATAGGTAGGGGTGGTTGCAACATTTCCTAAGTTGCATTGACAGATTTTGCAGAGCCTTTGATCTGAGCCCTGCACACACACACAAATATAACAATATAAGCACATTACTAACACAAACACAAGGAAAACTGGAAGTGCAAGACTAACACAACAATAAGATAATGTACTAAATAAACTAGCAATACAGATAAATCCAAATTGCAGTAACATTAAAGTAGCTTTATACTCCATCAAGGTCTGGAAAAGAATTACAAATTTTATTTCACTCAGAAATTAATTCTCTAGAGAGGAAAGGATTAGTAATACTAGAAGGACATACCAGATCCTAGCGCAACCTTTTCCCTGCTTGTGACTTGTTCGTAGTATGCTTTTTGCCAAGCAGACATGTCACACTTGAGAATTACTTGTGTTTTCACAGGGAGATATTTTTCCACTTCATCTTTCTTCCTCCTCAGCAAAAATGGACGCAAAACCTGGGCAAAAAGAAAGGGAGCAACGAATAAATCTAGATGTTCCCAAATATAAAATTGACTGTCAGCTTTCTTTGCATCCGTTATGTGCTACCAACTCATATTCTCACTACATGGTTGCAGTCAACCAAAAGTATGAGGATGCAAGTGGAGGATCATGTGGCAACATCTGAGGGGGTTAAAAGAATTGAATAACTCGAGGGCATATATCAGAGGCAGCATTACTCACTTGATGCAAACGATGTATGATTAGTAGCTGTTCCTCATCATTAAGACTAACATCACATGCAAATGGTGCATTAAACCATTCCTCAAAATTCTGAGATGAATTAAAAATATTGGGCAGAATAAAGTTAAGCAAAGACCACAGTTCTTGTAGGCTATTTTGGATTGGAGTGCCAGTTAAAAGTAGTCTGCGGCGGATCTGATATCTGTAAATCAAGTATCAGCAATCTGTAAGTATTGTTGCCAAATGGCCCAAATAAACTAATTTGCTGTCTTTAAAGAAAAAAAAATAAGTAGGTTAATAGCAATCACTAAATCAATGAAGAATGAACAAGGTAAAATGGAAAAATGAGAGTAAGCAACTAGCGAGGACAAGAGAATAGTAATGAAAAATGAATAAAAAAATAGTCTCAATCATATCAGTTACACTCCCGCAAAAACTTTGTTGTATATATTTGGTAAATTTGGTATATAATACCTAAAAGAATGATTACCATTAAAGGTGGTAATTAATCCCAGCATTTATATAATATACAATATCATGGCAATTCAATACTAACCAATTATGAGCCAGCACCAAACACTACTTGATCAATATAAAGACTTGTTTACTATGTTCCCATTATTTTTTATTATCAAGGATAACCTTCTTCAGAAAAGGCAAAAGGTATGTCAATGTGATAACCTGCCAAGACAAGGCATTTAAGATCCATCTGTGAATCCGTGAAATGCTACAAGGTCTAGACCCATTGTCACCACATATGAACAAAAGTTATGTGGAAGCTGTCTGACAAAACTAGTTTAATGATTGATCAAGAAGATTCACAAGGTTCTGCGGCCTAGTTCTAAATATGAAACTTGAAGCTGTTCAGTTGCTGGTATTTCAAGTGTCAATGTGTCAACTATCAAAAAGCCATTACTGGCAATCAGAGCCTCATACAATATTATTAAGTGCATCCATGTCATCCAAAGCCTTAAGACAGTAAAAAGGATTATGAATAAAGTGTATACCCCGAAACTAGTGTGCGAGCAAGAGCGCATTCATGATTTTTCAGACGATGGCCTTCATCAACAATCAAATAATGCCAGTGAACTTTCTTTAGGAACTTCTTATCTTTCAGTATCAAGTCATAATGCGTGAGCAAAACATTAAATTGCAATCCATCAAAATTCTTTTCCCTTAAGAGCTTCCTCTCTTCTGGACGACCATCATACAGAATTGTCCCAATGCTGCAACAAACAAAACCATGTTGACTTAGGGACTTAGGGTGGCTCTGGTATATAGTGCAATGGAATGTACTCACAAAATTTTGATCATACACACTCCAGTGAAACATTACCTGGGAGCCCATGTTTTGAATTCATTAGACCAATTTGGTAATACTGCTTTTGGAGCAATTATCAAGTATGGTCCTGCAACCTCCTTCTTTTCCAACAGATAAGCGATCAAAGCTATGGTCTGAATTGTTTTACCCAGACCCATTTCATCAGCCAGAATGCCATTCAAATTGTTGTTAAACAAAGAAAGCATCCATTGGAGACCCTCCAGTTGATATGGCCTCAATTCCCCACCTTCGAGAGCTGATGGTTGTTCTGTTACCTGTAGTGCAAAGAACACAAGAGAAACATTAGAGTTGCTACCTCACCAGAAGTACACAGGATCACAGATTACACTATGATTTTGCAAAAAAAGGGCAAAGGTCAAATTAATGAACAAAGGAGCATAAATTCAACTGAGGAAGACAAATGGAATCAATTAGCACTTGAAGTTTTCTATTGTTAAGCAATAATTCACATAAATCAGCACATTATCTACTAGTAGCAATGCTCCCCCTGCTGTATTCCCTAACATTACCTACTATCATAAGGGATACAACTGAAGCAAGCACCAGTGCATCGCAAGAGAACACAAAAGCTGTTTGATAATTACGGATATGGTCACAAAACTGCATTCATTCTAAAAACTGTCGAAGCCAACACAACCAACAATCTGTCAGACTGTCACGCAATAAGTTCCATATATAGCTAGTGAAATTTTGCTATACCTTTTCTTCAATGGAATGGACAGTAAAATCAAGTCTACGACCTGCATTGAATTTACTTTCATCTGCAGGGCCAGCAAAGTCTGCATCATCATCTGAAGGAGACTCCTCAGGTGATTCACTCTTGACACCTGAGATTTGAGAACAATCCTCAGACTCTGACCCTTTTGGCACTTCACTCCCTTCTGGCTGACTAACATGCTCAGCATCTTTTTGTCGCTGTACAGCTTTTCCAATTCCTTCAAGAAGCTCATTTGTTTTGTCGAGGAGCATTTTCAGACGTTCGTTCTTGCTCTCCTCGACCATCTTCATATATGCTTCTTGATCACCAATTTTCAGAAGATTCAACCTATTTTTCTCTTGCCGTGAGATACGTTGACGTGCCCGAACATGCCATGCCTACAATTGGCAAGTGAAAAAGGCTCTCAGGCACTAAAGTGGCACATCCAGAACATGAGTATCTATAGGATAAAATCATATTACACAGGAATGTGGTTTACTGTGGAAAAAATGCAACGATGTGCTAACAAAGTAGAAATTTGAAAACAAGATGGTGCACATACTTTCTAAATATTTCAATTTTGTTCTCAGGATTAAAATATTAATTATGTTGAAATTTGCACCTTCCATAATCACAAGTGGCAAGCTATAGTCTACTGATGAGGTTAGACAGAGAGCTGGTTTAGACTGTGGGCCTTAGCCTTGTGGATGTGAAGGACATAGGACCATGCCGCATCTATAGATTGATTTGGTGTTAGGCAAGGATCTCTGTGATTGGTGCTATTTCTATAAACCAAAACCCTAGAGCATCCTTGCCTATATAATCCTGTACTCTATTCCCTCAATCAATCTATTATTTGCCGCCTATTATCCTAGCTACAACATTTCAGATAGATAAACAGATACAGTAAAAAACAGCTACGTGATGCCTACAGAATATTGTTTGAATTTAAAAAATAGACGGTTTTAACAAACCATACCTGAACTCCATCATTCCGCTGCTTTCTTTGCTTGAATGTAGTAGCTAATTGCACCTGGTGTTCCCTAGAAGCATTTAGAATTTCTGTAAAGAACTTCCTCTTCCTGATATCTGCCTGATTTTTTTCTTCCTCTTCGAGTCTTGACATCCTCTAAAGTTCGAAAGCACCAATATTGGGATCATGGTTTCAACTAAATATAAACTGCCAAAAATATATGAAGATATATTGCACAAACCTCTGTAAATCTCTTCTTGCGGTGAACATCATCAGCATCCATTGAAAGGATATCTCCTATTCCATACATGGATAAAGGATACCGTATCCGCATCAGCCCCCAATCAAAAAGTTGCCTCTCCGGATATGCACATTTCTTGTGTAGCCAATATTCTGCACTGATATCGGATCGCACTTTCTTCTGCAAATCTAACAACTGCACAATATATGAATAATCAGCAAGAATTGATGTCGCATGTCACCGCTTATGGGCATGTAAAAATCATGTGGCAAATGAATAATGCAAGCATAGCGATAAATAACCCATATATTTCAGATTGTATCATTTGTTGGTAGTAATCTATACATTCAGGGTTAAAAATAAATATCGAATGAACAGCCAGTAAGAACAAAGTAATCTCTGATTCTATATACTGCATTACTGATTTTACCTTTAGCCCATACAATTCAAGCAAACACTTCATTTGCAAGTCTTCACCCCTAGTAGAAGGTAATCCTGGCAACAAAAAAGAAATGAGGGATGATGTAGCAGCAGAGAGACAATACCGATATCCAACAACTAAAGTTCTTTAAATTAAAGAAGGCAAGAAATAAAGAAGCTTTAAAGGCAGCTACAAGGAAAATAAATGCAAACACGTGTGAAACTGTATTTTCCATATGATTGACATTCAATAACAAGTGGATAACATCTATTGTACAATCAAATAAGAAAATGTAATCCTAAATTGCAGTTCTTAGCAGAACAGTGGTTCACTAGGTTCAAGGTATGGGGTTCATGATTTGTGGTTCACCACTTCATAAAAGTAAGGTTCATAGCGCCTCATAGGGGCATGCCTCTTTGGGTTCATGATTCATAACTATTTGTGGTATGGCCATAGAAATATTTAACCCGTGCGTTGCGCGGGAGAAAAAAAAAACAAAAAAAACTGGCCTGTTATCTGGTAGGCAAGAAAAAGTAATGCACGCGTAAACAGTATCGGGTGAACAGTGCACATGAGCAGTATTCAGCTATTTGCTGCAGCACACGCGGAAAGTATTTGTTATAGTGCATGTGAATAGTATTCGCTACAGGACACGTGAGCAGTATCTATCGATGTGGGCTTTTGAGGGATTAGGAAATGGTGTACAAAAACATAGGTAATAATGGCAGATAAGTAAGCAGAGCCACAAAGATCTCCCCAAGACACCAAAAATTGGAAAACTTATTTAGAGGAATCAATTAAAGAGTTTGGAGAATATAAACTGGAAAAAAGATGTGCGCCAGCAGATGTTGGCTGGTCCAGCCCAACCGAGCCACCATGCATTCTCCTAATCTGCCCTAGCATGCTCTATTCGCTCCCCCCACAGCACACAGCCATCTCCGAGGAATGGCGACACCAAAAAAAATTCCAGCGCAATGGGGACACGTCTTTGACTCTGAAGGCATGAAGCAGCACCATGGCAACCAGTGGCGAAGCTAGGTACACTGTTGTGGGACCTAGAAAAAACTGAATACCAGTGAATAGGGTGAAATTTTCACCATGGTAGCGGATCGAGTTCACACATCTACAAGGTAAGCGCACCCCCCCCCCCCCGTTTACTGTAGCTTCGCCACTGATGGCAACCTCAATCTATTGGAGAAAGGCAGTGGAGGTGCAAGCATCTCTCTCTCATCCATGATCTACCCCAAAACCTTAGTGCGAAGCAGCGGGAATCAGATC
Source organism: Miscanthus floridulus (assembly GCF_019320115.1). Lineage (NCBI taxonomy): Eukaryota > Viridiplantae > Streptophyta > Magnoliopsida > Poales > Poaceae > Miscanthus > Miscanthus floridulus. Next base: position 19,603,627 of record NC_089596.1, read on the forward strand.
TTGGCATCTGTCTTAAATTTTGGTTTGGCAAGGGGCATGCACAACCTGCCAACTCAGGGCGAATCAGAATGGATCGGACATCACGATTTGGTCCACGCAACCTGAATTGCAGCACGTGGCCTCTTTAAATGATTCCTATAACTATGGTTTTCACCTTCCTAAAGTTCCATTATGCATTCTTTTTTACCAAAGTCAAACTTAGCAACTGAGCTGGGACCAAGGTGGTCACAAGACCAAAAGAAGGCTTAGAACCGATGCCAAACCAAGAACCTTCATAGACATTAGACTTGGTTCAGTTGACATGGAAGGCTAAAAACAAAAATACCCAGCCAACACAACCATGTTTTATAAGACCATAAAAACGAATTTGGGAAATGAAAGCTCAGAAATGTGTTTCTTAAAACTAATGTGACCTGGAGAATTACACAGCTAACAGAGTATCAAAATAAAGACCTTCAAGTTCAGCTAGCCGATGCTGGATGGATGCATTGAATCGCCCTTCTTTAGAGCTGCCAACTCTGAGTAGGATATTGGTGCTTTTTTATTCTTATATATTGCATCTCAAGCTCTTCGATCAAGGAGCCCCCTCTGTAAGGGTAACAGCCTTTACTCTCAGTGAAAAAAAAAATAAGAGGATAAGATCATTTAGAAGGGCTATTTCAGAGAAAGCACTTCACGTCAACAAACCAAAAGGAGGTAGTACCCAATTATTTTTTTTGAGCGAAAATACAGAGGGAGGCCCCCACTGTAAATTTTTATTTAAACAAAAGGAGCAGCAACTCTATACAAGAGATAAAACAAAAAAAGGGATAGCAATCCGAGTGGGCCAGCAGAGCTAAACTAGAGCAGCTGTACAAGAAATGAAGACAGAGCGCTTGAGCAGAACTATCTATGGGCCTTAGCTAACTTCGTCATAGAAGGAGCTTTTCCAAGAATCAAAGGATGGCCGGCCTCTGTCAAATATAGAGTTGTTTCTCTGCTTCCAAATCTGCCAGGTGGCAATGATGAAGGTCTCCATAAAAAAGGGGTTGTTATGTTGAGCCTTGGCTTGCTGCATCATCCGGAAGAAATCCATTGTGAAGTCCCAATTTATACCAAGGTGTTGCCAACAGGCTTGGGTAAAGGGGCAGGTGAAGAACAAATGAAATGCGGTTTCTTCAATGTTGTTGCTGCATAGGACACAATTGTAGTTGTTTCCCTGAAGCTTGTGCTTTTTCCTTCTCAGAATGTTCCTTGTGTTCAGTCTGTCCATCAAGAGGAGCCACGAAAAAACTCGAAGTTTGTTACAGCATTTGGAGTTCCAAATCCAGAGAAAAGGGGATGGGGGCTGTATATTCTTGTAAGGAAAGTTGTAGCACTTTGATGAGGAGTAGTTCTTGCTTCCCCAAATGTATTCCCAGGAGTCCTTTGAATTCTGATCGACCTGCAGATCTTGAATTAATTCCTGGAGACTTTGGAATTCTTGGAAGGCCTGCTCTGATAAGGGCAAGTGAAATTGGGCCTCCAGAGTGTTATTAGACAAAAACCTGGCCACTGAAATGTTCTTATTCCGGGCAAAGGAATAGAGCCTTGGGAATTTGGATTCTAAGATGTTGTCATTCCAAAGGTCAGACCAAAAAAGCACAGTGGAACCATCTCCAAAAGTGCACTTTGCAATTCCTCTGAACATGTCACATAATTTTAGGACATCCTTCCACCAAAATGAACCCCTATCTGTCGAAGCATGTGGCACTTGACCCTGGGAATAATGCGCATTCCAGATCAGCTTCACCCATGGGATATCCTTCCTATTATAAAATTTGTCCAGATGCTTCAAAAGAAGGGTCTTGTTTTGACTCCTAAGATTAATAATTCCTAATCCTCCTTTTCTTTTTGGCTTTGAACATTTTCTCCAGGCCACCAGTGGTTTCATCTTTGCATTGGAATCTGAACCTCTCCAAAGGCAGTGACGTCTTGCTCTATCAATATACTCAATGACCGCAACCGGCACCTCTAAGGTACACATGGCATATGTGGGCAGCGAAGAGAGGACTGAATTGACTAGCTGAAGCCTTCCAGCATGGGTCAGGAAGGTAGAAGTTGCCGTGAGCCTTCTCTCAACTTTAGTCATAATGGGACCATAGTGTTCAACTCGAGGTTTTGTTGTTCCCAACGGCAGTCCAAGGTAGTTAAAAGGGAGAGATTCCAAATTGCAGCCGAAGACACCAGCAAGGAGTTGAGCTTTTTCAAGAGAGAGATTTAAGGGAACAAGGCAAGACTTCCTGTAGTTGACTCTCAGCCCTGTCGATTGCGAGAAGGATTCGAGAAGGCCTTTTAGGGCGAATAACTCCCTCTGAGAAGCTTTCATGACTAGAATAGTGTCGTCAGCGTACTGAACAATGGGGAACTGATCCAGCTCAAAAGAAGGAATAGGCAACTCAAACAAACCTTGCTGGTAGGCTTTGTTGACAATGCATTGAAGGAGATCCGCAGCAAGCACAAAGAGGAGAGGTGACAGGGGGTCACCTTGTCTAACCCCACGACGACAGTGAAAGTGATTGCCTGGCACACCATTCAGAAGGACCGAAGAGGAGCCAGAAGCAAGAATCCTCTCAATCCAAATTTCAGCAAACCCCAAGTGCTTCATCATCAGCAAGATTGTGTTGTGCTCAATTGTATCAAAAGCTTTTGTAAAGTCTAATTTCAGAATAATAAGCTCTTTTTTGGAATGTTGGCATTGATGGATGTACTCATAAGCCCAGGCCAAAGAATCCTGTATTGTTCTATTTTTTATGAAGCCATACTGGTTGGTATGAATTAAAGGAATTATTTTAGCCTGCAGCCGATTGGCAAGGAGCTTTGTGATGATTTTGATGACACCATTCAGAAGGGAAATGGGCCTGTAGTCATTGACACTTGTAGGATTGTGCACTTTCGGGATTAGAGTGATGAATGAGCTGTTGATGGCTTCCAGATTCAAGTTACCATTGAAGAAATCAAAGCATAATTTGTAGACATCTTCTTTTATAAGATCCCAACATTTTTTCAGAAATATGATATTTAAGGTTACATCAGAAACAATATGGCAAATACCGCAACACGTAATGAAGATCGTCACTTGTTATCATTGTTTCAGTGAGTAATCAAATTCTAAACCAGAATACATTTTTAAGAAAAGGAAAACTGGATAAGTCAAGCCATCCACCAAGGGCAAACGGGAACTGATAATTTACCCCTAGTCAAACTTCATCTGATGTATAGATTAGTTATTACTAAAACAACACCCTATTCATCCATTCACAACAGATCAAACTTCAGAGAGCACAAACTCCAGTCACCACAAATTCTTCAAATAGCGGCTGCAATCTCAGACATCTCTAAAGATTCCAGAGCTACATGTATGTTGATCAGATGACACTTTTTCCACTCTTGGTAACAAAAGGGGAATGAATATGCCCATCACAGTTCCCAGCTAACTAAACAGTGATGGTTTCGAATACAACCTAGGTGAGATCTAACAAATGTAACTTGAACAGTAAATCAACCACGCACAGCAACTGTATATTGGTGTTGGAGAAAAAAAAATAGTGCAACACAAAATCCAATGCCCAGAGAAGTAAAGCAACCCGCATTCCCAACAATTTGTCTTATCAATAGCTAAGGTTAGAAAGTTGTACAGACATGTCATTAATTAGTTATAAATTCAAGAATATGTGCCTAATAAAAAACAAGAACCAAAAGGAAAACCTGGCCTACCCGAGCACAGATGACACCCAAGAGAACAAAAAAAATAGCATGCCATGCTTATTTCAGCATATATATAAATAAACCATACCACATTAGCAAAGAATAAAATACAAATTTACGACAAAAGGATATACAGAATCATGTATTTTCTAAAGTAACCAATATATTGCTGGTTCCAACACAGCACCAGAAGAAGTGGGTAGAATTTCAAACAACTGGGAAATATAAATGCTCGATCCTACATTATCCAACAGAGTCACTTTATCTGGATCTCAAACAGACAAATGTATTAGAAACCTTGTCCCTTGCATCATAATCAGGCAATTGTGTCCAAATAAAATTATTTCACCTAATGAATATGAAGACCCACAACAGAGAAATTTGCACAACCTCATACAAACACATCAGCCGCCAAATACTAACAATCAAAGCTACTAATGCAAGGGAGCAACCGATTGCAAGCAAAAACAACGCTCAGGTGCAGTCCACAATCCCCAGCACGGAGCTCGCTCGAATCTAGAACTACTAGCGAAATAACAAGCCAAATCACGTCGAATTCCACAACCCGTAACAAGCAGGGCCCCAACAGCCCGACACCAATCCAACACACAGCCCCGGGAGCACCCGAACCGAAGGGGGGAAATCCCCACACAAACAAGAAGAACCTCCCGCACGCACCTTGGTCGTCGCACCGTCAGCGGGGTCCTCTTTGGCCTCCGCGATCCCATCCGATGCCGCCATCTCCTTATCCCCTTCCTTCTCGGCCTCCCGCTCCTCCCCCTCTTCCTCCTCCTCCTCGTCCCCGGCACCCCCATCGTGATAGATGGACGAGACCACGCGCAGGACGTCGGGGGGCAGCGGCAGGTTGCGGGAGAGCAGGTTGAGCGCGCCGATGAGCGTCCTGGCCTGCTCAACCGCACCGCCCGCCTCCTCCACGGCGGTGGGGGGCGCCACCGCCGCCGCAGCGTCCACGGACGCCGCCATCGCTAGGGTTTCGCCCCGCGCCGCCTCCGCGGGGCGAGACGGCGTCGGCGTCGGCGCTTTCCCCGGCGGGTTCGAACCGGAGCGCGGCAAACGGTCCGCGGGGTTTTGAGCGGGGTTTGATCGATGGGGCTGGGCGTTTTCGCGCCGGCCTTGTGTCAGGGGAAGCCGAAGCTTCGATCGATCGGGGGAGAGACGGGCGCCGCGGATGCCTGTGGCCTGCGCAGCGGATGGGGAAATTTGGTGATTTCTTTTTTATTGTTTTTTTAACAGCGTTCGGGCCTTGGGGTATATATATTGGGTCGGGTTGGGCGTGGACGGGTGGGATCTGATTCGGCGGTTGGGTGTGTGCAGTTGGTATGGGCTGGGCCTCAGCCGGGGAGGCCGGCCTGTATACGAACCTGACCAAACTCAGGCCATTTACGACATGGCGGGCAATAATAAACCGGCGCTGCTAGCGCCCGCCCGCCAGCGGCTGCAGTCCGCAGCAGGGTTCGGCTGCACTAAATTTGTTACTGTTTATATTGAAAAATACTGTTTATGCTGAAATGTTTTGAGAGAAAAATACTGTTTCGGCTGAAAAAAAAAGCCAACCAGCCAGCTGAAGACAGTCAGCCGAACACTGCCCACGCGTGAGCCCGCATCGTCCGGACATCGCTCGTCCGCACCTGCGTCTCGCCGCGTCCACGGGGCCTGCGCCCCTGGAATGTCACCCGCGCCACATGTCCGCGGGGACCGCTAGCGCCCCTCCCGCTTTATCTTATAGGAAACATCCGATCTACTTTTGAAACATTCAGATACAACACTTGCAATATACGAAAAAGACAGATTAAACACTTGAAACATACGTCTGAAACACTTGCAAAAATACTTACGTAACATCCAAATAAAACACTTACCACATACAACATCAAAATAAACACACTTGCAACATACTGTCTAAAAAATAAATGAACATTGGGGACATACGCTTGCAATATATGCAACATCTCAATCTAGTTTTGCAACATCCGTATGAAACTAATTATAACATACCTCTAAAACATCTGAAATATTTAAAAATGTGCACTTGCAACATGCATCGTATACTGGTGCAGCATCCTCTATCGTTTGCATCGGGGCACTGCAGCCGTAGCAGGAAGCGAGGCCGAAGGGCTTCCGCGCCAGGTCCTGGTGCTTCTCCTTGTGACGGCAGCGGCTGTCGGTGTCGTCGAGCGGGTGAAAGCCCTAATTTGGTTTTGAATAATTGATGAAACCTAGGGACTAATCCTTGTATTAAGTGTATAGACATGAAAGGATGGTCCCATGCCAAGTGGTGGAGCAAAAGGATGATCCTGGTAGATGGTGATTACCAACAGATGATCAAGTGCTTCACATTTGGAAAAGAAGACAAAGAAAAACAAAAACCAAAGAGATCAAAGCAAATGTATAAAATAGGTTTTTGTTTTGGCACTTAAGACACCAGAGGGTGTAAGTAGTGTTTAGGATCGATAGCCGTACTATAAAGAGGAGAAATCTTTGGCTAAACGGTTATTGAGTGCCACTAGGTGATTGTTCTTGCATATGCATTTAGGAACCTAGCGTGCTAACTTTATCCCTCGTAAAATGCTTTAAAAAATACTAACACACGTGCACACAAGTTCTACACTTTGTGGTTAGCAAGTTAAAAGCAAGAGCGAAGTGGTGGACTTAGAAAATAAAAGGAAGCAAAGACTGGCGATCGGACGCTGGATCTGTCCTGACTGGACGTTGGCCAGCTGAGTCCGATCATTTATAGCGAGGACACGCCGTTGGCCTGAGAAGGGACGAGGAAGGACCGAACGCTGGACCTGACTCCAGCGTTGTGTCCGGTCACATTTTTAGAGGTGGCGAGTTGGTGCTATCGGACGCGCAGGGGCCGCGTCAGGTCAAGTGCTGACGTACGCTAGGCATCAGCACTCCAGGGAGCGCGCAGCAGAGTAGAGTGAGGACCGACGCTGGGGCGCGTCAGGTCATCGTTGACCTTGACATGTTCGGTCGGTGATTTCCAGCTCTGGAACCTTTTATGTTGTTGATCAGAACGCAGGGTGGCTAGGGTTAGGTCATTCCTAGCGTCGCGTCTAGTCGCAACTTAACGAAGCGCAGCAGTCTTTTGACCAGTTGGGATCGCACGGCTATGCTTGAACACTGAGGGGACACGTGGTTGCATCCGCTTCACCGGACACTGGCGCGGCGTGTCCGGTCAGTTCGATCCGGCGCGTCTGGTCAGCACGCAGGAAAGCTCCTCTTTGTCCCTAACGGCTCTATTCGTTTGGGGAGCTCTATAAATAGTGTTTGGCCAGGCTTGAGGCTCACTCTCTTGTCACTTTGACATACTTGACATCCTCGTGAGCCTAGGCAAACATCTTCCACTCATCTTCATCATTAATTCATCATCATAGTGAGATTATGGAGTGATTCTAAGTGTATTTGCTTAAGTGATTGCATCTAGTGGCACTTGGAGAGCGTTGTGGTTGCTGGATTTCTTATTTCTCTTGGTGGTTGCCGCCATCTAGACTGGCTTGGAGCAGCGAAGGAGCTTCGACACGTGTTGGTGATTGTTCATGGCCGGCTCTGGTGATTGTGAGGGGTCTTGCACCTTCCTCGGCGAAGAGCCGTAAGGTAGCTCTAGTAAATTGCTCAGTGTCATTGAGTTACCTCACTTGTGGATAGGTTCTTTGTGGTGTCCATTTGTTGTACTGAGGTTCAGTGCAACACCTCTTGGCTGCCAAACCATCAAGTGTTGGTCGACACAATGGGGACTAGCGTGCCGGCAAGTACGTGAACCTCGGAAGAAAAATCTTGTGTCTCTTGTGTGATTGGATTTCTCCTGGTGATTGAATTAGTAATCATCTTGATAATTGGTTCACTCCTCAACTCGGCGGTATAATCACCCTACTCAATCTATTACTTTTTTATAAACTAGTTGTAGCAAGCTCTTTAGTGTAGCTAGTTTTGAGAGCTTGCTTGTATAGCTTAGTTTCATCTAGTAGATCTCTTTAGTGTAGCATTGTTGAGAGCTCTTAGTGAGTAGTGACTTAGTCATTAGTATGTACCTAGTGATTATAGCAACTAGAATTGTTAGGATATGTGGCTTGCAACCCTTGTAGAGTTAGAGCAAAATTGCATTACACCATTTGTTGTACTAATCAATTGCTCTAGTTGATTTGTAGATTTTTAAATAGGCTATTCACCTCCTGTAGGGCCAAGATGGCATGGTGAAAAGAGTACTAATCCTTTGGAAAAATGTTTGTGAAAAGCTAACACACGTGCACAAGGTGGTGTTCACTTAGTGGTGTTAGCATATTTGCAAAGGTGGTGAAACAGGGAAAGAGGAGGAGGCGAAATCGGGCTCAGAGTGCTGCCTGGGTGGCACCGCCACCCCTAGGTCAGTGCCCACCAGACCTAGGCCAAGAGCAGCAGAGGGTGACTTGGTCACCGCCGTGTCCGGTGTGCACCATCGTGTGGAGGACGGTGGCACCGCCTAGGGCTATCCGATGCACCGCCTGGGGCTATCCGGTGCACCACCCCTTTTCAGTAGAGAGCAAGGGAAGGCGAGGGGGTCACCACCATGGTGACAGTGGTGCACCGCCCTAAATTTCCAGAGACATGGTGTTTTGGGTGGTTGGCTAGGTGGTCACCGCCATCCCTAGGGCGGTGCCACCGCCACCCTTGTCCGGTGACCAACGCGTTGGAATTCGACTGTTGAGCAGGGGCACCGCTTTGTCTGGTGCTAGGCATCCGACCTGTCCGGTGCCCTCAGCAGAGAAGGGAATCTTTAGAGTAGCGGCTCTATTTCGTGTGGGGGCTTATAATACCCCTTGGCCGGCCTTGGGCTAGTTGCCTGAGCACCCTTAAACCTTAGGTGGCGTGTGTAGGTGTGCTTGGATGCCCTCTAACTCACTTGTACTTGCAAGAGTGTGATCCGATTATGAGTGAGTGTGATTCTAGTGCGTTGCATTATGAAGTTGCATCGAGTGGCACTAGATATCGAGTTGCAAGCTGGTGGTGCTTGTTACTCTTGGAGGTTGCCACCTTCTAGACTAGCTTGGTGGCTTATGACTCCATTGAAGCACGCGAGAAGATTATGCGATGCTCTGGAGGAGGATTTGTGAGGGGGGATTGTGCTCACCCCGCGGAGATCATGAAGAGCAACTCTAGTTGAGCTTATCATTGAGCTACCCTCACTTTTAGGGTAAGTTCTTGTGATGCTCGACTGTGGGCTTGGCAGGGTGATACCAAATAGCCGCCAAACCACTAAGTGAGCGGTCGACACAACGGGGACATAGCTTGGTGACAAACAAGTGAACCTCGAGAGAAAATCACTGTGTCAATATTGTCTTCATCATCTTCTCTGTGGTTTGCATCCCACGCAACACAAGCTTGTATTACTTTCATTTACATTGTGCTTGTGTAGTTGCTCTTAGGGACTAGTTTAGCTTTAGTAGCTTGCTAGTTACCTTCTTGCTTGTGTAGCATAGAAGGTAGCTCCCATGCGTGGTTAATTTGGTTTTAGTAACCTTGTTAGTCACATTGCTTAGTTTGTGTAGCTAAGTGATTTGTGCTCTCTAATTTGGCTTGTGTAGCCTTGTTTATCAAGTATTGCTAGTGAGCTTAGGAGCTTTGTGCTTTTGCTTACTAGATTGTGTAGGAGCTCCCCCGGTTGGCAAAGTACTAGTGCATGGGTTTGTGTGACCTTGCTCTAGAATTAATTAGGTGAGCACTAGCTAGCCTGGCACCTTTGTTGTCTAATTATGATCTTTATATGGTGCTCGTGAACTTAGATAGAGGGGTGTAGTCTTAGGCTAGACCAATAGCTTTAATTTCAGTATTTGTTTCTGTTAGCCAGGTGCAATTACGTTTTAGAAAGGACTATTCACCCTCCTCTAGTCTGCCATCTCGACCCTACACATGGTATCGGAGCTTGGTCTCTTATTTGTGGTCTTCACCGACCCGAGAGGATGACGTCTAGTGGGATAGATGAATGTGACACACACATCTTTGATGGCACACACTTTGCACGATGGAAACACCATATGCTTGATTTCAGTGCAAAGAGACCTAAGTTTTGGTGGGTTGTCACTAAGTAGAGTTACCCATGTCTTGGACCATAAAAATCTAACCAAAGCTCAAAAGGTCCTCTTTGAACTTAATTCTAATGCTTATTTATTTCTAATGAATGCTTTGAGCTTTGAGTTATTTTATAAGGTGAACCACAAAGGAACCACCCATGAGTTGTGGGAATCAATCAAGCACACCTTTGGTGACTCCTCCACATGGGATAATGGCAAGTTCAAGAAGGAGGATGAGCTCAAGGTGGAGGCGCATGAGTGTGTTGAATATGACCATAATTTGGTGATTGTGGAAGATTGCTCCATCTCATGGTCAAGTGATGCAGATGATGATGATCGATCCACTACAAGTTCACTTGACAAGATTGATGATGATGATGTCTCAAGTGATGCCAATAATGATGCTACTCTATGCACACTTGATGGTGATGATGATGGATAATGCTCGAATGACATTGCTACCACAAGCTCTCCAATATCACCACATTGCTTCATGTCACAAGGTGACACAAAGGTATCAAATGATAATGTGGTTGATCATGTTGATTCATATGATGAGCTTGTTAGTAGACTTGCTAGCATGACCATGTCTTTAGAAAATGAGAAAGCTAAAACAATGAAATTGAAAAAAGAAAACTCATTTCTAAAGAACTCATGTGAAGAACATAAGCACTTACTCAATATTCTTAAATCTTCACATGGTGAGCTAAAATTTACTCATGAGACACTACTTGCATCTCAAGAAGAATTATTAGAATAATATGCTTCTATCATTAAAGTATTTACAAAGAAAATTAAAAAAGAATGAGAGCTCATCGCATGAGTCAAGTGATCAATTGCAATATGCGACTAACTCTAGTGATGTAGGGAAGAAGCATGTATCCACCTTTTGTGATGATTTATTAGATATGCCATGCTCTTCACATATAGATGCTCGTTCTACTTCTATGTCTTGTGAGACTAACCTTTTGAAGGAAAACAATGAGCTCAAAAGAGAAGTGAAGAATTTGAGCAACAAGTTAGAAATGTGCTACAACTAAAAAGTCACCTTTGAGCATATGTTGAAGACTCAAAGAAACTTCAGTGATAAGAGTGGTCTTGGCTTCAAAAGGAATATGACAAAGGGCGAAAGAAAAAGGGCAAAGAAGATGAAGAAGCAACTACATTTGAAGTTGTCTTACTCCATGTGCTACCGGTGTCATGAAGCGGGACACCTTGCAAATGATTTCCCAAACATTGAGAAGCTCAAGAAGATGAAGGAAGAAGAGAAGCTCAAGCATGTGAAGTGCTTCAAGTGCCACACTTGAGGTCACCTTACCTCAATATGCCCAACCAAGCAATTGGTGAAGCAATAAGAAGAGCCTCAACTAAAGCCACAAGTTGAGCAAGAGAAGACACCCTAAGAGCAAATCAAGATCAACCATAAAGATGGTGGTGACTTGATTATGATGAACAAGAAGACAAGAAGGGGTGGAAAGGAAAGGCACCCAATGCAAATTCAAGATGCCAAGATGATGAGCAAGAATGAAGAAGAGAAGAAGATGTATGCTCATATCAAGTGCTTCAAGTGTGGAGATATAAGACACTTTGCCTCAAGGTGTCCTACCAAGCTTGAGAAGAAGGCTCAAGCAACTCATGAGAGGCAAGGCAATAAGAAGCACCACATGAGCAATGAAGAGAAGGCTCAAACTAAAGAGAAAGTGCTACTCGTGCTGGGAAAGAGGACACATGGCACATTCATGTCCCCTAGGTAACTCTTCTAAGCCTATTTCAATTGTTGATAATAATATGCTTAGAAAGGATGGCAATGGATACCTCATTGGTTGCAATTGCAAAATATCCTGCTACTTATACGAAGGCTATGCTTAAGTATATTGCTTTCTAACTTGAGAGGACCCAAACTCGTTTGGGTACCATCAAAAAATGGATGAATGTTTGTAGCTACTATGGGCATTGGAGGCTTGGTTCAAGTGGTCTTCATTGTGTTGATCATGTGATTGAGCCAAGTATTGACAAATGATGGTTACTTATCCTAATGCCTTGATAAGATAGTGAAGTCCAAGAGCTATCAACATACAAGTGCATTATGTCAAGTTGTTGGTGATTTATTGGAATATTTGAGGGCTTGCAAAGAATTGAGTTAAAGCTTGCTAATTGGGTGAGCATGAGCTAACCTAAGGTATATTTCTAGTTGATCATTTCATTTGAGTTCATATGAGTTGATTGAATTGGATAAATATGCAATGTTGCTTGCTATAAGATGATTGAATGAATAAATGCTTAGTAATCAAGTTTGGATTGATTTGTGTTGGATAAATTCATAATATAACCTTTAGTAAGTGGATTGAATGGATATATGTGTTGTGAAAGTATTCAAACATGTTGATTTCAAGTTTGATTCAATTTGATGAAGTAGAGCTCAAGTGATTGAAATCTATCCATTATTTAAAATCTGAGTGAGTTGTGATCAAGTCTGAGTTTTAGTGATCAAATCTATTTGGATCAGCTTAAAATTTGCCACTGCATGCTCTAGACTTATGGTATTAGATGCTGTAGAAATTTCATGAGAATTGGATAAAAGATGCTCTAGTTTTGGAGTAAATCTTGTCAGCTATAGTGTAGCAGTTTTTAGTATGTAGCAGTGGTGGAAGAATTGAAATCTGGTAGCAATATAGAAGTCAAATGAAGCCTAAATTTTTACAGCTGCTAGATAACTTAGTGAAGCGCGTCTCCACCAAATTTCGTGGTATTTGGGTCTGTATATTGGGAGATATGTATTTTTAAGGCTATAGAATATGCCAGAAAAGTCACAATTATTGAATTGATCAAGAGTCACTTTGATTGAAATGTCCTCAAGTTGGAAACATGTTTATAAGTAATTGAGGCACCTAAATTTGGTTTTGAGATAATCTAGAAGCATGACAAGCAAAGGGTACAAGGCCATTTGATTATGGAGTGTATTTGGCACACATTTGGTACTCAAATAAAGATCAAGATCAAACTCAAGATAAAGACAATGTTTAAGTTCTAGTAAAAATTGGAAATCATTTGGTAGAAAGAAAATAACTTAAAGAATGATTCAAGATTATTCATAAAGATAAATCCATCATTTGGATCAATCAATAAATTCATTTCAAATGAGTATCAAGAATGGTTCTTGGAGAGAGGTCACTTCTCCCTAGTGTAGGGGCTTGCCACCTATGTATAGTTAAACCAAGTGTGTTGCTTGGAAGGCTAATATAGAAGTGGTGATCCGAGAGACATTTGAGATGCTTAGTTGAAGAAATCAAAAGAGTTGATCAAGAAAAGCAAACAACACCCAAAAGAGAGCTAGTCATGGCAATTCAAGTGGTATTCTAAATAGTTCTCTTATGCAAGCATTGATTAAAGAATAAAGCAAGTCAACCACATCATGATAGTGCACTTGATCATATTAGTGATTCTCAATTCATATGGGTGAAGAATAGACTCTATCTATGATGATTGGTCTTCACCAAGCTTATAATTGGACTTCACATTGCTATTGGAGTAATGAATTGGAATCTATATGACTATCCTCTACTCCAATATAGCAAATGTATCATTGTAATGTACATGATCATCTCATCCCTTACTAGTATGTGGTTAGTGCATATAGTACATGTTTATTAGGATCATGCATGACAAATGAAAATCTTTGAAATTAATAGCCTACCACTATTGCTTGAATGAATTAATTGATCTAGTGGTTAGTATATGAATTTGTTCATGAGCTAGTGAACCTAAGTACTTGATTTAATTTGGATTGCTAACAAGTGATAAGTACAACATTAGGTAAGATAACCCTTGTAAGAGGTGTGAAGAAGCTTGTCATTGGTTCAAACTAGACTTGGAAGCTTAGACAAATCAATTTAGTTCAAGTCAACTTAGAAGCTCATAATAAGTAACAAGAGTACAAGCACAAGACAACAATGCAAATGGATATCTAGTTTGGATTGTTTTAAGTGGCATCTAGACTCAAGTATTTCATCAAGAATTCACAAGTGGTGTCTAGATCAACTTACAAGTGATATCCTATAAGTGGTACTCATGAAGATAGCAAATGTTCAAGAAATGATTTTTATTGACAAATCAATCATACACATGGTATCACATCTCTACACATGGTATCATTCATACAAAATGATGGTTCTACAAGTGATCCTCAACTTTAAGTGATCATCAAATGAAGAATGTTTTCCTCATCTAGAAGAGCTCAAGATTATCAAGAGAATGACCTATGCTTGGACATAGGGGGAGAAGCCCCACTACAATTGGTATCAAGGTCACAAGATCCTACACATAGTGTCTAAAGAGCTATACAAGTGGTGTCCATAAAAAATGAAGATTCAAGTGTCAACCATCTACCCCAATACAACCCTTTATATCAATAGATGCACACCTTTTATGAAAATTGATGACAAAGGAGGAGAGATTAGTACAAACTACAAAGATATCATGGGAAGTTGGATTTGGACATGGATATGGACAAAGAGGGAGCAACATTGAAGAATGGAGAATGATCAAAATTCTTGGACAAGAGAAGCACACAAGTAGGGGGAGCAAGCTTATAACTTATTTGTTTGCATTTGATATGTGCATAGTCATGTGCTTGCTTGCATTGCATAAGTTTCTAAATTTGACATGCATGCTTGTGTGGTGTATGCTAGTTGTAGAACTTGATTGATGATTTGATAACTAGCATACATAGGATGGTAGCTAGACTTGCATTTCTCGTGAACTTATTTGTTTACATTTGATATGTGCATAGTCATGTGCTTGCTTGCATTGCATAAGTTTTTAAATTTGACATGCATGCTTGTGTGGTGTATGCTAGTTGTAGAACTTGATTGATGATTTGATAACTAGCATGCATAGGATGGTAGCTAGACTTGCATTTCTACACATGGTACTAGAACCTTGCTTATAATGTTGATCTCACAGGGTTTCTAGTATTTTTGTTGTCTAGCTACTCATGGTGCTAAGGATTGAGTTAAAAGTGCAACTCCAATTGGTATCACACTTCAAAGGTTTATTCTATACACCTTAGCATCATTAGTAGTAATTACTCTCCCACACTTCCAATCTATGTATATGTGCGAGCTTCAAACCAAACACTCTAGCACATATGTAGGAGCATCTAATACTACCAATTCGAGTTTGTGGTACTTGTCCAAAATCATTTACACATAGTAAAATTGCTTGGGCAAGCAACATGAATCCAAAAGTGCTTAATTTTCATATCTTTATAAAGTTGTCATCAATTACCAAAAAGGGGAAGATTGAAAGGTCCTTGTTTAGTTTTGGTAATTGAGTGACAACCTAGGTGGACTAATTGTGTTTAATGTGAGATACACAGGTGATTAGTCTACAGGTATATGTATGTGAGTAACATATGCCATAGAGGTGAAATGACTTGGAGATGTTGCAAAGCTCACACATGTGATGAAGGAGCTTATTGCATATGAGACATGACATGAAGTCATGTGATCAAGGTGGAGAAGATCAAGACAAGACTTGGATCGACAAACTGGTTGTAAGTGTGAAGAGCAAGTTGAGTGATGACTTGGCGCCGATGGACCGAAGCAACAGTAAAGTGCAAGTGAAGTCAAGATCGATGAACCAATATGGTCACGTGATGATATGAAGTGGATCATATCAATTGGTGATTGGTTGGTGCATGTGTTGCATCAACATTGGAGAAGATGGAATGGAATGCGCAAGACAAAGGTATAACCTAGGGCATTTCATTTCACCGGTCATAGGTGTGTAGAGAAGTTGATGACTAGATTTAGGTTAGATGGCAGTACTATTAAGAGGGGCAAACTTATTTGCATATCGGTTATCTAGTGCCACTTGAGCGATCTAACTTTGCATACGTGTTAGGATCAAGTGGCATGGTGAAAAAAGTGCTAATCCTTTAGAAAATGTTTGTGAAAAGATTACACACGTGCACAAGGTGGTGTTCACTTGGTGGTGTTAGCATATTTGCAAAGGTGGTGAAAAAGGCGAAGAAGAGGAGGCAAAACCGAGCTTGGAGTGCTGCCTGGGTGGCACTACCACCCCTAGTCCGGTGGCACCGCCACCGCTAGGGCGGTGCCCACTAGACCTAGGCCGAGAGCAGTAGTGGGTGACTTGGTCACCACTGTGTCTAGCGGGAACCACTGTTTGGAGGGCGGTGGCATCGCCTAGGGCTGTCTAGTGTACTGCCCCTTTTCAGCAGAGAGCAAGGGAAGGCGAGGGGGTCACCGCCATGGTGACGGTGGTGCATCGCCCTAAATTTCTAGAGAGGTGGTGTTTCGGGCGGCTGGGTGGGTGGTCACCGTAGAATTTTCCTAATGGCTAGGGGGGTGAATAGCCTATTAAAAATTTCTACAACAACACTTAGCAAAGATGTTAGACAAATAACCGACGAAGCGAGTGTTGCGCTAGCCTACTAAAAATGCAAACCAGCTACCACAATTCTAGTAACTATGATCTCTAAGCACACAATTTGCTAAGTCACTACACTAAGTTTGTGAGCTCTCAAAGACTAACTAAAGAGCCTCACTAACCACTAGACCCGACACAAGCTTGCTCTCAAAACTAATTAGACTAAAGAGTAAATCAATAATTGAAATGTAAATGCACAAGACAAGGTGATGATGATTATACCGATGTGTTGAGGAGTGAGCCAATCACAAGATGATCACAATCAATCACAAGATAACCAATGAAATCCTCAGACAAAGATGACACAAGATTTTTACCGAGGTTCACTTGCTTGTAGGCAAGCTAGTTCTCATTGTGGCGATTCACTCACTTGGAGGTTCATGCGCTAATTGGCATCACACGCCAAACCAACAACCAGATGCCACACAACCAACACAAGATGAGGATCACACAAGCCATGAGCAATTCACTAGAGTACCTTTTGGCTCTCCGCCGGGGAAAGGTCAAGAACCCCTCACAATCAACATGATTAGAGCCGGAGATAAGCATCTTCCTCTGCTCGATGATCCTTGTTGCACCAAGCCATCTAGGTGGCGGCAACCACCAAGAGTAACATGCAAATCCTACAGCGAAACACGAACACCAAGTGCCTCTAGATGCAATCACTCACACAATGTACTTGGATTCACTCCCAATCTCACAAAGATTATGAATCAATGATGGAGATGAGTGGGAGGACTTTGACTAAGCTCACAAGGTTGCTATGTTAATGCAAATGGCCAAGAGTGTAAGCTTGAGCCGGCCATGGGGCTTAAATAGAAGCCCCCACAAAATAGAACCATTGGGCTCTCACTACAACCTATTACGGGGTGACCAAACACGCCGGTCAGATCGACCAGACACACTAGCCCTAGTGTCCGGTCATCGATCGTCGTCCACATGTCCCCTGTGTTCAACATCGCGTGTACGATTCTAATGGTCAACTCGCTTCCTCATGTGTTAAAGAATGACCGGATGCAGCGCACTAAGACCGGATGCACCACGACCGTATCCTCTCACCTGCTTGCCCACGCGCCCAACACCGTGACCTGATGCACCATCACGTGACCTGACTCTGTGCCACATCGCGTGATTGGATCTAGTAAGGGTCTAGAGATGATTTTCGTTGATCGTACGCATCCGCTCAACCTTGACCTGATGCTATCCAGCGTCCGGTCCATACTCCCACCACACACCAATAGAAACACCGCCATGTCACCATATGTCAGCATCGATCGGACTCAACCATTGCGCGTCCAATCGCTTTCTTCCCTCAGCGTCCGGTCACGAGACCGAAGCCAAGCCACTTCTCCACTACTGACCGGACGTGCAGGTCCAACATCCGATCAGCTTTAGTGACTTCCTCAACTTTCCAAACTTCACCACCCTTGCTCAAATGTGCCAACCACCAAGTGTAACACTTTGCGCATGTGTGTTAACATATTTTCACAAACATTTTCAAGGGTGTTAGCACTCCACTAGATCTAAATGCATATGTATGATTTAGAACATCTAGTGGCACTTTGATAATCACATTTCAATTTGAGTTTCACCCCTCTTAATAGTATAACTATCGATCCTAAATGTGATCACACTAGCTAAGTGTCTCGATCACCAAACCAAAAAGCTCCTGTCAAGTTTCACCTTTGCCTTGAGCTTTTTATTTTTCTCTTTCTTCTTTTCAAGTCCAAGCACTTGATCACCATGGTCACCACACCATCATCATGATCTTCACCATTGCTCCACCACTTGGAATAGTGCTACCTATCTCATGATCACTTTCATAAACTAGGTTAGCACTTAGGGTTTCATCAATTCACCAAAACCAAACTAGAGCTTTTAATCTCTCCCTTTTTGGTAATTGATGACAACCCTTTCACAAAGATATCAATTGAAATTCATTTGAATCCATGTTGCTTGCCCAATCATATTTATCATGTGTAAAAGGATATGGAAAAGTTTCATGAACCCCATTGGTAGCATTTGCTCCTCCTACATATATGCTAAGAGTTTGGATTGAAGCTTGCACATATGTTTAGATAGGAAATTTAGGAGGGCAATGTCTACCAAATGATGCTAAGGTATAAGATATGGACCTTTGAAGTGTGATACCAATCAGGAGTGCACCATTATATCATCCTTAGTACCATTAGTAACTAGACATACACAAAAACTAGAATACCCGGTAAGATCAACATTAGGAGCAAGTGTCTAGTTTTCACAATTTAAAGACAAGTCTAGTTACTCAACCTATGCATGCTTGTTTTTTATTTCATCAATCAATCCTACAAGTAGCATACACCACATAAGCATGGAATTTTAAATTAAAACTTGTGCTATGCAAGCAAACATATGAAATGCATATTCAAATGCATCAATCTAGTTTATGTCAGTCAAGTTTATGAGCTTGCTCCCCTTACTTGTGTGCTCAAAATTTTAATTGATCCCCTTACTTTCATATTTCTCCCCCTATGTCAAAGTTATCCCCCTTAGTGATTACTTCTCCCCCTATCACTTTATATCTTTGTTTCTCTCCTCCTTTGTCATCAATGACCACAAAGGTTTAATTTTGGATAGGTTAAGATTATCAATGTAAATCAATGGGGGTGATGATCATTTTCTCAAATTTGGTTCAATCTAGAACACTTGCCAAAGATATTTAACTCAGTTTGATCTAAGGACAAGCTTCTTCACACCTCAATTCAAGGGTTATCTTGTACCATGTTGAGTTAAACACTTATAGCTTATTTTTTAGATTAAACACTATGTTCACAAGCCCACAAATATGTCATATGCTACCACTAGATCAAGTCAAGCATAGAAGCAATAGTGGTACCATACAATCATCAAATTCATTTGATTTTCATGAATGAGCTTATAAGACATGAGGAATGACTAGATGCACTAAACAAGTCCTTAGCAAAGAATGTATGACATGCCAATCAACTTTTACCTTGGTTGCTCGAAGGAGAGGCATGTCATATAAGTGGGGGGGGGTGCATCAACACATATTTGAGAAATCCAATATGTTCAACTCATTTCTTAGCTTGCAAAACCCTTTTATCATCCAATGGCTTGGTGAATATGTCAGCAAGTTAATATTCGATGCTCACACTCTCAATGCAAATGTCCCCTTTTTGTTGATGATCTCTTATGAAATAGTGGCGGACATCAATGTGCTTTGTTTTTGCATGTTGAACTAGATTATTGGTTAGCTTGATTGCACTCTCATTGTCACATAGCAATGACACTTTCTTGAACTTGATTTCAAAGTCATTCAAGGTGGCCTTCATCTAAAGAATTTGTGCACAACTACTGGTGGATATGTATTCGGCTTCGATGGTTGATAATGCAACACTATTTTGCTTTTTGATGACCATGAAATAAGTGATCTTCCTAACAATTGACATGTGCCCCGAGGTGCTCTTCCTTTCAACCTTGCATTCCGTATAGTCGGAGTCCAAATATCCAACAAGTTCAAACTTTGCTCCTTTGGGGTACCATAAACCAATATTTTGTGTATGCTTCAAGTATATCAATATTCTCTTTGTAGCCTTCAAATGACTTTCTCTTGGTGAGACTTAAAATCTTGCACACATGCACACACTAAACATGACATCCGGCCTTGATATAATCACATAGAGTAGGCTTCCAATCATAGGCTGATACAACTTTTGATCCACCATGTTGCCACTTGCATCACTATCCAAATTATTATTTGTTCCCATTGGTGTACTTATGGCTTTAGCTTCATTCATGCCAAATTTCTTGAGTATGTCTTTGATGTACTTGCCTTGACTTACAAATATATCATTCTTTAATTGCTTAATTTGAAGACTAAGGAAGTAACTTAACTCTTCAATCATAGACATCTCAAACTTATTAGACATCATCTTCCCAAATCCTTCACAAAAGTCTTGATTGGTTGATCCAAATATGATGTCATCAACATAGATTTGCAACACAAACAAGTCTTTGCCAATCTTATTGGTGAAAATAGTGGTGTCAACCTTGCCTATTATGAACCCTTTGGAGAGTAGGAAGTCCCTCAACCTATCATACCATGCTCTAGGTGCTTGCTTCAAGCCATACAATGCCTTCTTCAACTTGTACACATGGTTGGGCTTCTTGTCATCTTCAAAACTGGGAGGTTGCTCAACATATACTTCTTCATTGATGTAACCATTGAGAAATGCACTCTTGACATCTATTTGATAGAGCTTGATGTTATGTGCACAAGCATAGGCTAGCAAGATTCTAATCGCTTCCAATCTAGCAACCGGGGCATAGGTTTCTCCAAAGTCAAGACCTTCAACTTGAGTGTATCCTTGTGCTACCAATCTTTGTTTGTTCCTTACTACTATCCCATCTTAATCTTGCCTGTTTCTATAGACCCATTTGGTTCCAATCACATTTTGTCCCTTTGGTCTCTCCACTAATTCTGATACTTGATTTCTAGTGAAGTTGTTCAATTCTTCATGCATAGCATTTACCCAATCAACATATTGCAATGCTTCATCTACGCCCTTTGGTTCAATAGATGACACAAATAAGAAATGCTCACAAAATGAAGTCAATCTTAATTTTATTTGCACACCTCTAGAAATATTTCTAATTATAGTGTCCAATGGATGATCATGAACTTCCTCAAGAGTACCACTTTCTAAATTCCAAACTCTATATGGTTTGCTAGTAGTGGAGTATCCAAGTAAGTTCATGATATTTCTTGTCAAACTTGTCCAATCTAGTGCCTTTCTTCAAGATATAGCATTTACAACCAAAGATAAAAAAATATGCAATGTTGGGCTTTCTACCATTCAAGAGCTCATATGGTGTCTTCTCTTTCAATAGGTGATAATACAAGTGGTTGCTATAATAGCAAGCCGTGTTGATAGCTTTGGCCTAAAAAGATTGACTCACACTGTACTCACTAAGCATAGACCTTGCCATATCAATGAGTGTTATATTCTTCCTCTCAACAAGGCCATTTAATTGTGGAGTGTACTTGGCCAAGAATTGATGTCTAATTACAAATTCATCACATAACTCATCAATTCTTGTATTCTTGAACTCACTACCATTGTCACGTCTAACTCTCTTGATGGTTGTCTCAAACTCATTGTGAATGCCCTTGATAAATGACTTGTATGTTGCAAACACATCACTCTTGTCCACTAGAAAGAATACCCAAGTGTATCTTATATAGTCATCAACTATCACAAAGCCATATTTATTTCCACCGATGCTAGTGTATTGTGTTGGCTCAAACAAATCCATGTGCAACAACTCAAATGCTTTACTAGTGCTCATCATACTTTTTTAGGATAGGTGTTTCCAACTTGTTTGCTGACTTGACAAGAGCTACAAAGCTTATCTTTCTCAAACAGAACATCTTTCAAGCCTCTAAACAAGTCATGCTTAATCGATCTATTCAATTGTTTCATTCCAACATGACCAACCCTTCTATGCCATAACCAACCCATACTAGATTTAGTGAACAAGCATGTTGACAATTGAGCTTCACTAATATTGAAATCAACCAAGTATAGATTCTCATATCTAAAGTCTTTGAAGATCAAGTTAGAGCCATCTACACTTATGATCTCTATATCATCTACCCCAAATATGCATTTGAATCCAAGATCATACAATTGAGCCACGGATAGCAAATTGAAGTTCAAGCTCTCAACTAGCAACACATTAGAAATGCTCACGTCATTTGATATTGCAATCTTACCAAGCTCTTTGACCTTGCCTTTGCCATTATCATCAAATGTGATACTATCATAACCATCATTGCCATTGGTATTAATTTAGTTAAATATTCTTGCATCACCGGTCATGTGTTGAGTGCACCCACTATCAAGTACCTAATGCCTTCCTCTGACTTTATAACCGATCTACAAAAGAAGATCAATTCTTTTTAGGTACCCAAACTTGCTTGGATTCTTGAAGGTTAGTGACTAAGCTCTTTGGCACCCAAATTGCTTTCTTCTTTGAGCCCATCCATGGTGCACCAATGAACTTAGCCTTCACACCATTAGTACCCTTAATAAGCACATAGAAAGAATCAAGCTTAATTGAGGATACATTAGCATTCTTGTTCTTCTTCTTGTACTCATGTTCTTTAAGACCAACTTGCTTGCAACTAGTGCAAAACCGACCATTGTTCTTCACAAAACTAGTCTTGTGAGGAGCAAAGGCCACCTTGCCTTCCTTGGGGGTATAACCCAATCCCTCTTTGTAGAGAGAAGCTCTTTGGCTACCCAAGCACATAAGCAAGCGGTTCTCACCATCATAGGCTTTGTCTAAGGCGCTAGTGAGCTCATTAACCTCCTTCTTGAGGGTCTTATTCTCAACCATTAGTGAGGCATCATAAGTGAAACCATCACTACTAGATGAGGTAGAAGTGGAAGTGCTATAAGAAGGGTTAGTGGGAGAAACAATGATAGGCTTATAGAATGATTCATCAATTATATCACAAGTCAAGCCTTTGTCACATGTTACAATATGCTCCTTCTCATTTTGCTCATTAAGTAAAGAGGAATGAGCTTTTTAAGCTTCTTGTGAGCCTTGCTAAGCTTCTCATGGGCTTCCTCTAGCCTCTCATAAGATGCATTGAGCTCATCAAAGGCTTGCTTAAGGGCTTTTAGTTCCTTGCGCAAGTTTTTGCACTCCCTTCTCTTAATGTCAAAATGTTCTTTAGCATCTTCTAACATGTCAATTAGTTCATATTTAGTGGGTTCATCATCATTGTCACTTTCACTTTCACTTTCATTATTATGTTCCTCATCACATCCATCATCACAAGTTTGTACCTTAGTGGCCTTAGCCATGAAGCATGATGGGGTATCGAAGAGAGAAAGCTTCTCATTTATAGCAATGCTTGCAAGAGCCTTCTTCTTGGTGGTCTTGTCATCATTACTATCACATCATCACTTGAGGAAGCATCACTATTCCAAGTGACCACATATGAACCACCCTTCTTCTTCTTCTTCTTGATGGTCATCTTGTCCTTCTTTCTTTTCTTTCTTGTCCTTCTTCTTGCTCTTCTTGTCATCATCATCATTGTCGTTATTGTATGGGCATTAAGCAACAAGAATTGTGGCAGAACCATCCAATTTAACATAATCCCATGTATACTTGTCAGCCATTTGACACTAAGTACACCAGAGATTAAGTTAAACCCGGTAGTCTATCAAGTACACCCCACGAGGGGACTTGATAATCCACGTTTACATCAGGATCATAAACAAGTGAATAAAGCTTACATCATTTATTAACCATTTCATACATCACAACATTACATAAAATCAGAGTTAAAATAGATTTCATAAAAGCAGCGGAAATTAAACAGTTTTGAATATTGAAACAAAAGTAGAGATGTAAGAGATAAATTGCTATGACCACGACGATAAAGGAAGCCTCGCTGAGCCCACTAGGACGTATCCACACACAACAACAGTTAGCTCCTACATTCACCTATTGCCTGCAATAGAGGGAATAAAACCCCGAGTACACAATGTACTCCATAAGACTTACTCGACTAGGTGGGAGTAGCCTCCCGACTCTCAAGGATATGCAGGGGGACTATTTAGGTAGCTATATAATTGTTTTTGCATAGAAGCATTACTAATAGTGTATCCTTATATTCAAAGTTTTAGAAGTCATATCAAGTTTATTACTTAACAATTCTAGGTAAGCACCTAAACTACTTTCAAGCATGTGGTAAGCAATCAGAATATTTTTCATCATCCGACAGAAACCTCATTATCTCTGTGTTCTAATTGTATTAACTACGATGATAGTGAAATGACAAGTGATGTCCAAATCTGAGGAGGGCGGCGATTGCAATCGATGTACATTCAGCTGGACAATCCCAAACAGATGTCCATACTTCTCTTGATAGAGCATGTACAAGGCAACCATTCCAACAATATGACCAAGGCTCGAAATGACCCGACCACCTCGGGGAACCCACCCTATGAGGCCCGTCCCGCGAACTGGCGACGAGTTTCCCCCTTATAAGTTTGGTCCATGGACATTCCCCTCCCAAAAATAGCCGCTAGAATGGCCAGAGAAACACTCCGGTGAACGTTTTGCGCACCTTGGTCATAAGGAAGTACTAAGCTTCATGGTCAACTATAACTCAGGCCCCTGTTATGTGTTCGGTACCTTCAAACTTGTCAAATGGCCATCAACGATACGTTCCTTAATCGACAGAGGCGGGAAAATAAGTACCCAGAGCCCGACCCTACGGCACCCACCAACCATCCAGAAAATCCATTTTTCCTCTTCCCACCCGGTCTCCAATTATTATCCATATCCAAACCATGTGATAGCAGTAATAGTATAACCAGAACCTATTTTGTCACGAGTGACAACCCATCACTCAACTTCTACCATAAGTCCTATAGCATGGCATACTACATGATCCTATTAGACTAGTAGGACTTAGGATAATATATTTATGCAAGTGGGTTTCAAACAACTCCTAAAACTTAATGCACACACTTAGTAATAAGTGCTTCAAAAATAGGGGTTATGCACCGAGGCTTGCCTGGGTAACTTAAGTTAGTTGGCTCCATCTTCAGGACGTGATCCAGCCATCTTCATCTTCTGGACTTGGCCACTATTACACCGTCTTTTGGTTCGACTTCATAGTACATTGATTGATCCATCAACCATCATCGTACCTAAATGATATGCATGAATGCAATGCATGCTTCAGTCAAACAAGCATAGCAAGGACATTTACAAACATTAATAGATAAGCAACACGTCGTAAGGTGACTAATGGTATACAACGTTGTAGGTCGAACTCTCATCTTCTCTGCAACAATTTATTTATGAGTTCACTAATATCAACCTAGCACAAGTGAGCAAGACAATCATTTGCATTTAAACACACAAGTGCAAGCTACCACATCATGCTAAGCACTCAACCACTACTACTCAAAGTTAAGCAACACTACTCAGGTAACATCTAAACATGTAGCATAAAAAGCATTTATTAACCTTAATCTAAACATCTAGTATATATAAAAGCTTAAATAATTACAACCAATGAATAAAAAGGTGGCACACCAAACACCTCTTTTGGACATGAAAAAATTTATGGGTGATTCATCTTAACTAAACACAAATACTGCATAAATTTCATAATTTCTGTATAAGCAGATTATTTACTAACAGTTGATTAAGATTTAATGGTAATAAAAGCATGTGACACATGATAAATCAATAACTCAGTAAATAAGCATTCATTGGACATGAATTTTTTTACCAGAGCACACACACATCCATACTAGTTTGCCATAAAAATTTCACTGCATTTGCACTACCCAAACATCCTCTATTAATTATACACATAAAAACTTAGATTATCTATACAACAAAAACCTTACACTAAAGCATGCGATATTATTTGTCTAATGCATAGATCTAGTCATGTGGAGTGTAACAAAAGTGGTTTGACATTTTTATGATTTTTATGTGATTTACTATGAATTATAGAAGTTTCATCCTATTTACACAAGAAATAAAAAAATAGGAAAAGGAAAAGGAAAACACGCTTTGCATCGGGAACCCTGGATTTTCTCCAAATCTATATTTTCCCTTCCACCAAAACTTTGTCTCTGGTACCTTTACAACTGAAACCCTAGCCTTCTTTCCATTTCTCATCTCACGCCCTTCTTCTTCTTCTTCTTCTTCACAGAACAGAGCAGAGCACACGCTCGGAGCGGCCGATTTTGGTCGACACGAATTCAGCGGTGGCGGGAAAATGGGTGCTAGGGAGTCTCCATGGTGCCGCACCCAAGGAAGGTCGAATTGTGGCCACAGACAACCAAGGTGGGCTGGCCACATGCGCCACTAGCTGCGGCAACGGCTGCTTCGCCGACTTGGGGCAGCAGATGGCAGTGTTGCAGGGAGGCGCGGCGGCCGACGAGGATGGGTTGTGTGGCATCGGGTGAACATAGCGCACCTATGGCTAGCACCACCCGCATTAGGGTAGGGTGCAGCGGCCTGCGTACTGCCCCATGGTAGCCCAAGCAGGGCCCGTGGTGGCTCTCGACGATGCGGGCTCCAGCGAGCACGAGCGGGGCACAGAGGGGAGTGAGGAGGAGGCGGTGTGGGGGGTACGACCCCAGATACCCATGACAGACCACATGGGCTGCGCCCTCAGGGGTGGCCTAGCCCACAAGATGAAGCCTTGCGGGGCACAATCCTGGTCGGCGCCTTCCGCAAGACATCTGGAAGATATCCTGAAGATACTACGAGATCTATTAGGATATGTATGATCCAAAGATTCCTGTAATCAGTTATTACTTTTCGGTTATCTCTCAGATCTAACTGACTTGTAAGCCTGCTCCCTAGACTATATAAGGCAGGCAGTGACCCCCTCCAAACACACGCAATACCATACGATAGCTAATACAAACCAACAGACCACAGGAGTAGGGTATTACGTCATACTGATGGCCTAAACCTGTCTAACTCATGTGTCTCTGTTGCCTTCTTGTTCTTGATCTCACGCTCCCCTGCCGATCAATCTACCTTCATGGGATACCCTCGAAGGACTGCCGACGATATTCTATCGACAGTAGGCGCGCCAGGTAGGGGACGGCGTGCTGTTTCCTTGTTGGACAAGATGGCTTTTTCCGCAGGCTCTTCGTCCCTCCCATAGCCCGATCAGATCTTCATGGTCGGATCGATCTCATGAACCATCAACACTGATGGAGTCGGAGAGCTCCTTGAGCTAGTATAGATTGATTCTACTCTGATCATCCCCACACCTACGACTGCAGATCTGATCTCAGAACTGCTTCTGAGGCCTCCTTCATCAACAACTCGCCGCCCGCTTCCTCGTTACTAGAGGAGGCAGATCAACAACGATGATCTGATCGAATCCATCGATTGGGTCGGTCTGAAGCTTGCCGATTATCTCTCCATTACTAGATTGGCTTTGGACACTTTGGTTCAGCACCAACCACCCTTCGATCCAAATCTATCAGAGGCTACCCGAAAAACTCTAGGAGTTGCGGCTCTGCCCTTCGGGCTCACCAACATCGCTGCCATTTGCCAAGATGCCCTGAGGGGCAAATTCGCTGACCAGGTGGAATGCGCCCATCTACTTGCTGACCAGATCGTCATCCAGCCTCCGCTAGTCGTCAACATGCTACACTTAGGCCGGTGCCCCAGAGTGCCCCTCCAGACCATCCTAGAGGAAAATCCAGGCTCTGAGTCTCAGGGCTCTATGGAGACCCTTGCCGAAACCTTCTCCGAGCAACTCCTTTCCCACCCTTCCAGGGTTGTGCGATCTTCAATGTCAGTGTTGATAGCCCTCCTTGGAATGGCGAAACCGAGGAGGAGCGCGTTGTTCAAGAGAACCAGAATGTCAACCGCGTGTAGCGTCGAGAAAACGAGGCAGCCATTGCAAGGGCTGAGGCTGCTCGGAATAATCGGCTCGATTCACATGGAAGACAGCTCTCGCTCCACCGCAACCTCGATGAAGAATTTCTCCACGTTGACAGCCATGATGTCTTCAAGACTCCAAGCGCCAATCTAGCAGTGGCCGCCAATGAGCTCGCTCGCCTCCCGTAGACACCCGAGCTCGCCAAGGTCGCCGCCATACTTAAAGCGGCACACTGTCAGGTTAATGAGATTCACGAGGATCAGAGACCTTCATGCTCTATGAGCACGATTCGTGGATCAGCTATGCCGAGATCTAATTGCCACCCTGGCCAAAGCTGTTTCACCGACTAGTCGCTACCTCTCTAGGGGGGAGCCAGGGGCCACCGTGTCGAATACCATCGCCAAGACGACCAGGAGGTCGAACAGGACGCTCGAGTGCAGCTCAGCAACCTCCGGGATGCATGATGGCATATCGAGCAACATCGCTTCGGTCGCCATGAAGACAAAGTATGTCACCGCCAGGAGTACGAGCAGGAGTATGGCAACCCAGACTTAGCCCTCGAGCCTATCGCTGATGGCAACGCTGCAGACGATGGTGTCGATGACCCTGAGGGGCCTCCAAAACTTCGGTGGCCCCGTGGTTTTAAGATCACTAGGGTCGAGCCCTACGAAGGAAGGATGAATCCAACACAGTGGCTGTAGGCTTACGCCACTGCTGTCTGTGCTACCGGAGGAGACACTAGTGTCATGGCAAATTATCTCCCCATCATGCTCACGCCACCCGCCATGAGCTGGTTTACCAGCCTTGCACTGGACTCCATCGGATCCTAGGAAGAGCTAAAGAAAGTCTTCACCGACAACTATATGGCCACACATACTCAACCCGACACTAAGCATGATCTCAACCGCATCAACCAGAAGCTGTCCGAGCTCCTCCATAGCTACATTCGATGTTTCTCTGAGATGAGGAATTCTATTCCCAACATCACAGAAGCTGAGGTCATCATCGCCTTCATCCGAGGACTCCACCATCGCGAGCTTCGCTCCAAATTCAACCGCAAGCCGCCCACTGGCATCGGCGAGATGATCACTATGACCAACCAGTACGCTGACACCAAGGAAGCCGAGGTGCACTTCAATGAGGATGTGGGCACTCATCGCCCATCTCGCTGCTATGACGACCGCCCCGACGACTGACGCCATAGCGACCGCCGCCCCGACGACCGTAGCTACCATCGCGACAGCGGCCGTGATCAGACAGAAGGACCCAAGCCTAGCCAAAATCGCCGCTATTGGCTAGACCACATCGTCGCCGCCGTTAGTCAACCTCGCGCCAAGCGCAACTACGACGAACAGTACCAAAAGATCCTCAATGGCCCATGCCCTGTTCACAAGAACACCAAACACAAGATGAAGAACTGCCTCGGTTTGGCTAAGGAGTTCCAGGACAAGAAGTTGGACGACGATGCCAACGATGGAGCTGGAGGTCGCCGACCACCCGGGGGCAACAACAATGCCTTCCAGGACCACGACAAGGTGGTCGCCACCATCTTCGGGGGCCTCGCCTCCACTAAGAGCATAAGAGAATGGAAGCTCACCGCATGGCGGGTGCTCTCCGTCACTACGAAAGACTCCACCACCAACCCCAGCTATCGCCCATGGTCCGAGGTCCCCATCACTTTCAGCAGGGCCAACCAGTGGGCGGATATTCCCTACACAAGGCATTTTCCCCTCATCCTCGATGCAACCGTACAGAAGGTGCTCTTTAGAAAAGTGCTCATCGACGGTGGGAGCGCTCTAAATCTCCTCTTCACTGGAGCCCTAAAAGAGTTGGGCCTCAGTTTGTCAGATCTCACACCCTTCGACTCCTTCCTTTTAGGGTGTGGTACTTGGCAAGGCCTCCAAACCGCTTGGAGAGATTACCCTACCAGTACAGTTCGGCACGGCAAGCAACTACCACGTCGAACACATCAACTTCTACGTCACCGACTTTGACACCGCCTACCACGCCATACTTGGTCGGCCAGCTCTGGCCAAATTCATGGTCATGCCGCACTACGACTGTCTGGTGCTGAAGATGCCTTTGCCTGCTGGAGTCTTGGCCCCGCGGGCCAACCTCTCCATCGCCTATGCCTGTGAGACAGAGAGTCTCGCCCTCGCCGAAGCTACCGACCTCTCCATCCAGATGACTAGCGTGGTCACCGAAGCCAAGACGGTGCCTACCAAAGATATGGAGATCCTAGAGCTGGAGCCTCCTCGCGCCTCCGCCAAGTCAAAGGAAGTCAAGGAGGTCGGCCTCGGCCTCGACGACCCTTCCAAGACTGTGAAGATTGAGGCTCACCTTGACCCCAAATAGGAAAGTGCGCTTGTCTCCTTTCTACGTACCAACACCGATGTGTTTGCTTGGAAACCTACAGACATGTCGGGGGTACCATAGGAGAAGATCGAGCACTCCTTGAATGTCTCGCCGACCACCAAACCGATCAAGTAGAAACTCCGCCGATTTGCACCAGACAAGAAGGAGGCTATTAGGGTAGAAATAAAATGGCTCTTAGCTGCCGGATTCATAAAAGAAGTGTATCATCCAGATTGGTTAGCAAACCATATTCTCGTTCAAAAAAAGAATAAAGAATAGAGAATGTGTGTTGATTATACTGATCTTAACAAACACTGCCCTAAAGACCCCTTCGGCCTGCCTCAGATAGATGAGGTTGTAGACTCCACTACTGGCTACGAACTGCTCTCCTTCCTTGACTATTACTCTGGCTATCACTAGATTTCCCTGAAGGAAGAAGATCAGATCAAGACATCATTCATTATGCCTTTCGGCGCTTACTGCTACACAACTACGTCCTTCGGACTCTAGAACACCAGAGCAACCTATTAAAGGGCCATCCAGATGTGCTTCGACCAACAGATCAGCCGCAATGTCGAAGCCTACATCAATGATGTGGTCGTCAGGACCAAGGCAGCCGACAATCTTATCACCGACCTTGAGGAAACTTTCGCCAACTTGAACAAGTACCGATGGAAGTTAAACCCTTCAAAGTGCATCTTTGGAGTTCCATTCGGTATACTGCTGGGCTACATTATCAGTGCTCGAGGCATCGAACCTAACCCTGATAAGGTCTCCGCCATCACCAATATGAAACGGCTGACATGTGTTATGGATATACAGAAGCTTACAGGCTGCATGGCTGCCTTAAGCTGCTTCATATCATGCCTTAGCGAAAAAGGGCTACCTTTCTTCAAGCTCCTCAAGGCCTCTGAGCACTTCTCCTGGTTGGAGGAGGCAGACACAGCTTTCAAGCAGCTCAAGTTGTTCTAAACAAAGCCTCCGATCATGACAGCGCCATGACCAGATGAAACTCTGCTGATCTACATCGCCGCCACTTCTCACATCGTCAGCATAGCTATTGTCATCGAACACGAGGAAGCTGGGCACGCCTACAAGGTGCAACGTCTGGTATACTTCATAAGCGAGGTACTTAATGAGCCCAAAACTCATTATCCTCAGGTACAAAAGCTGTTATACACAATTCTGATTACGTCGCGCAAGCTTCGACACTACTTCGACTACTACAAGATTGCCGTGGTCACTAAGTTCCCTTTGGGGGACATTCTCCGCAACAAGGAGGCCAACGGCTGCATCATCAAGTGGGCTGTTGAGCTCGACACTTACTCCGTCGAATTTAGAAGCAGGCCTACCATCAAGTCACATGCGCTCACTGATTTCATCGCTGAGTGGACCGAGATCCAAGAGCCTATCGCTGCCACTTGCCCCAAGCACTAGGTGATGTACTTCGATGGTGCCCTTAACATCAATGGTGCTGGTGTGGGCATTCTATTCAATACGCCGACCAAGGATAAGCTCCGATATGTTTTCCAGATACACTTTCTGGCCTCCAACAACGCCGCCGAATATGAAGCATGTCTCCACGGACTCCGTATAGTCATTGAGCTTAGCGTCAAAAGCCTCATGGTGTATGGGGATTATGCACTGGTCATCAACCAGCTCAACAAAGACTGGTCTTACTCCAATGAGAAGATGGATGCATATTGCGCCGAAATCAGGAAGCTTGAAGGATAATTCTACGGCATCGAGTACCACCACGTGGTACACGACCAAAATTAGCTCGCCGACCACTTATCCAAGTTGGGCTCTTCTCGCACCGCGATCCTACTAGGGGTCTTCATTTAGGATCTCCTAGCACCATCCATCAAAGAAGATAAGGAAGTTTAGGAAGTTTCCCGCGCCGAGCAGCTGGTACTTACAGTACCTTCGCCGACCGCCGATTGGAGGGAGCAATTCATCAAGTACCTCACCAGCGCTGAGGTACCCGCTGACAAGACTGAAACCGAATGCCTAATTCATCGAAGCAAGCATTACATGCTGGTGGACGACAACTTGATGAGGAAAAGTGCTAAGGAAGGGATACTGTAGAAATGCATTACCCAAGAGGAGGGAGTAAAACTACTTCTCGAAATTCACTCTGGTTCCTGCGACAACCACGCGGCCTCGAGAACACTAGTCGGCAAGGCTTTCCAAGCTAGTTTCTATTGGCCCACAGCCATCTCTGATGCAGAAGACCTCGTCCGATGTTGTGAAGGATGCCAATTTTTCACCAAGCAAATACACGTGCCGACACAAGAGCTGCAAACCATCCTAGCTTCCTGGCCCTTCGTATGCTAGGGACTAGATATGATCGGGCCTTTCAAGCCAGCGCCAGGTGGTTTCCAATACGTATATGTCGCCATCAACAAGTTCTCCAAGTGGGTTGAATATAAACCGCTCGTCTCGGCTACTGCAAAGAAAGCAGTCGAGCTCTTCGAAGAAATCATCCACAGATTTGGTCTCCCAAATAGCATCATCACCGACCTCAGAACTACATTTACTGGCCATCACTTCTAGGACTTCTACGAAGATCATTTCATCTCCATCAAATATGTCTCTATTGCCCATCCTAGAGCCAACGGCCAGGTCAAATGGGCGAACGGCCTGATCCTTGATGCCCTCAAAAATCGACTATATCAGAAAGAAGAAAAGCACCCGGGCAGATGTCTCAAGGAGCTACTAGCTATAGTCTAGGGACTGCATACTCAAGCTAGTCGCAGCACCGACGTGACTCCATACTTCTTGGTCTACGGCTCAGAAGCCATACTACCAGTGGACATTGCCTTCTGAGCACCTAGGGTGGAAAACTATGATGAAGAGCAGGCCATAGCTGTTCGGACAGAGGACATCGATAGGGCCGAGGAAGAGCACCTAATCACCTGTGTCCACACAGCTAAATATCTGGAAGGCTTGTGAAGGTACTACAACCGAAACGTCAAAGGTCGTTCATTTGCTGTCGGTGATCTTGTTCTCCACAGAAAACAAAAAACTGAAGGGATGCACAAGCTCTCTTCCCCTTGGGAAGGGCCTTACGTCGTCAAAGAGGTTACCCGACTAGGGTCTTATCGCCTAAGTGACTTAGAAGGAATCAATGTTCCCAACTCATGGCACATCAAACACCTTATATGTTTCTATCCTTGAAACGCTCCAGATATGTACTCTCCACTTTTACATTGAATAAAGTTTTGGTCTCCATAACTTGTCTCCATTTTGTCTCTATTGTGGTTTAACATCCACTTACGGTTGTCGAGCTCTATGCTACTTCATAATGAACTCCAATACGAAATTGCCATAACTGCGCCAACCACGTTCCTCCAAATCTCCAACGTTATCGCCGAATCATTTTCTCCAAAATTGCCGAACGATTTCTCCAAAACACCGACGCATTATCGCCAAAAATCGCCAAATATGTTTCCTCCAACTCACCAACGTATTTCGCCACACGTTCTCTCCAAAAATGCCGAACACTTTACTCTAAATCTACAAAGAGATTTCACCGATCGGCGAGCAGCATACTTTCTTTGTTGTTCTCTTCGGAGAAGACCCAGTCTCTGATCTCTCCCTACACGTGCCACGGGCTCCACGCTCTGCATTACGCCCATTCCTCCTACACATCCACGGGCTCCACGCTCGACATTATGGACTACGGGCTAGCCAAGGCTGAGAGTTCAGCACAGAACTAATTGCTCGGATGCCGCTTATACTACCTATATCTCCAAGTTATTTTGATAACCGCCGAGCAACACATGTCTTGTCCTATTCTATTTGGAGAAGACCCAGTCTCTGATCTCTCCCTACACGTGCCACGGGCTCCGCGCTCTACGTTATGGGTGGTCGGCTGTGGTTCCTTGGTCACGCCTGTCCCTCCTACACGTGCACGGGCTCCGCGCTCAACGTTATGGACTATGGGCGAGCTGAGGCCATAGGGGTTAGTGGCGAACTAACTGCTCGGACTCCACTTACACTCCCTATAAATACGTCATGTTCAAAACTATGAAGATCTTTTCGCCGAAATACAATTTAACCGAATACACATGCACCTTATAACATTTATCATATACATAAGTGTTTTTTGCCCTTTCGCGCGTTCTAACTACACCATCCAGATGTTACAGATGATAATCTCTGAGCAGGTCACCGCGCACCATTTTCACTGTCTGTCTCACCAAACAAGTCTATATTGCCGACCAGCTTCTTCGCTGCGTCCTCCACCTCATCCTCTAGCTGCTAGGTCTCCGCATCGCTCAGTCCTTCGGCAAACCCACCCCCTATCAACTGAAAGTCGATAGTTGGGTAATGGGACCGAACCACCGTGAGGACATGAGTAGCGATAGATACAATGGCATCACGGTTGAAGCTCTTGAAGTTCTCCCAAGCTGCCTTGCACCTCTGGATGATGGTGTCCAAATGTTGCCGCCTGCCATCGGGTTGAGTAGCCATTTCTAGGTCGACGCAGTCAAGCACTGGCTTAATTGCGGCAACTACAGCATCGGAGTTCTCCCTTTGGGTCTTGGCCTCCTACACCAGCACATCAAACTACGCCTTGGCTTTATGACAGTAGCCTACAAGTGTTGCAATGTTCCATCATACAAGGAAGCTACTTCAATAGTAATTCCAACTAGGAGGTATTCACCTTTTAGCTCCTCGGCCAGTTTGTCTGCTTGCTCTAACTCCTTCGCCTTCTCCTGGCGAAGTTGTTTGATGGCCTAGCGCAGTTGGCCGAGCTCTGCGTCTTTCTCTACAAGTGCAACAATTAACACCAAAAATATGGCTGTTTAGCAATGCAAAAGTACATTCGCTGATATACCGTACCTGCTTTCTGCTCGAATACACTTTTAAGCTGTTTGGATTTCTTCTCCAATTGCTCGGAGGCACTCTTCAGTTGGCTGGAGACAACGGCTAGTTGTTCGAATTGGCTCTGCACCTGCTCGGACATAGCCACTAGTTTTTCGGTCAGGACCCCTTCTGGTATTCTAGGTCCCGCACGTTGGACTCCGCAAGGTCTCGTTCGCATCGGGCTCTCTGGATATTTCTCTCCGAGAGGTTCATCGCCTCTTTGAGTTTTTCATTCTCCTCAGCAAGGGGCTCCATTCGCTTTATCATCTGGTGGCACTGCTCGGCAATCCGAGTTATCTCATGCGCATGCACAATGACAACATCAAAATCCAATTCCTAACGTCAAAGAGGAGCACTCTAGACGTAGTACTAACCTTGATCTACTTCATCACCCTAGTAAGGGAGGTCTCTTGTCTCCTGAACTCCCTGGTGGTGTCCTCCTCTTTGACAATTACTATATCATCGCCGTGCTTTCGGAGGATTCGTACAGCTTGAGCTCGAGGTTCTTCATGCTCGATCTCCTCCACCTCGTCATCTTCTACTATAGCTAGAGGCACTGCCTGGAGGCTCGGTGGTTAGATGGCGGGTCCGACCATGCCCTCTGATGCCTCAGGGCTGCTATCTGGTCCTTTGGCATCACAAGATTTTCCGCTCCAGATCCTGGCGCGATGCCGGTTACTATATCTTCTACTCCTGAGGACCTAGTGGTGCCTGCCATTCCCGAGGGGGTTGTCGCTGACTCATTCGCCGTTGACGATAATAGTTCACCACCGCCAAGTCCGCTAACGCCAGCGATCAGCTCCCCCGCGTGCTGCCAAGCACCTGGGGACACCAGGATGGGTCCACCGGCATCTCCCCCATCCCGGGACCAGCCTTCGGCTGCTGCTCAGTCTAGACGGGCGGGGTTGGATCCATCGTGCGCCTTGCACTGCATCAAAATAGTTCGCCAGTCACCTCAAAAAGTTAAGAAACTACAACAAAGTAACTTCAATACAAGAATACTTATGGCTTGGTCTGCCGGTTCAATTTCTTAAATCGGTGGTGCCTACCCGAGCCCCAGGCGTAGCCGTCAGGTCAACTCCCGTGCTCTGCGGGGGAGGTCTCGGCTCCTCCTCGATCGACCTCTTTTCTGCCTGCCGCTCTGGGGCCCTCTCCGCCTACTGCTCCGGGTTCGCCTCCGCCTGTTGCTCGGGGATTTCCGTCGCCTGCCCTGCAGGGACTTCCATCGTCTACTGTGCGGGAACTTCCCTCACCCACTGCTTGGGGACTCCCCTCGTCTGTGGTTCAGGGACTTCTCCACCTTCCCCTGATTGATTCCCTGAGCGTGTGCTTTGCGGAGGCTCCTTCGTGCTCGGTGGAGGAGCCATCAGAACTTCATCATCGTCAGACCAATCGAACACTGCAGTCCTTCGTGTTTGAGTGGTCTAATCATCGTCAAGCGAGATGCTGCTTGGTTTGCGGGGAGCAGCAGCCATCGTCTTCCTCTTCTTCCGAGCCGGCTCATCCGCTGCTGCCATCTTTCCCTAGGTTTTCTCCAGCACCAGGGGAGGACTCTCCATCTGACCAACATCCACACCCCTAGACTCCGAAGAAACACCGACGGAACTTCTTCAGGTTGAGCTGGTGGTCGAGCATCCACTGCTAGTGGCCAATCACCTCTCAGCATGCCTGAGATGTACACAGCCCTATCCTATGAGTGCATCTTCACATGAGTGAATCAGTATACTGCTCGGCAATGACAAAAGAAAAAAGCTTCTCAAAAACACACAGCTACGATATTTACCTGAGGAGGCAGATTTTTGCAGTTGAAGGGCTTTGTATACCCTGACAAGCTGAATGAGGCAAGTAGAGCGAACAACTCTGTAGTCCGCTCTTCAACAATGTTCCTCGACAGTATCTCTAGCCTCTCTTAGGTACCATTGGTCTCCCCTTTGAACTTGAAGCCTAGGTGTGCTCTCTCCTTATAGGGCTGAATGCGGCGCACTATGAAACTCGCTGCTACCAATCCACCATTGGTCCTTATGCCCTTTATTAAGCCGAGGAGTTCCTTCACTTGCTCCATATCATCGCTGCTCGGCGTCTACGACCAACTCCTCTGGTTCTCTGGGATGTGGTCGACGTCGCAGCGGATTGCTGGTGGCTTTGTCTCATGTAGAACCACCTGGCTTTCCACCCCTTCAGTGATGTGTTTAGCAGCACAGTAAGGTACTCACCCGCCATCCCATCACGCAACTAGAGGTACACCCTGCCGACCACTTTGGAACCAGGGCCGCCTCTCTTCTTAAGCCAGAACAGGTGATGGAAGAGGTTGAAGTGGGGTTGGATTCCAAGATATGCCTCACAGAAATGGATGAAGATTGAGATGTGAAGAATGGTGTTGGGATGGAGTTTGCATAGACTAACCGCCCAGAGCTCCAATAGATCCCTTGGAAATGGATGAATAGGGAATCTCAACCCGCGCTAGAAATAATCCTCGAATACCACTGCTTCGTCAGTATGAGGCGTCGAAAAGGACTCACCGAGGGCCGGCCGCCATCCGGCGGTGGCACGATTAGGGAGAACACCAGCTTCCACCAGTCTATTCAGCTCCACCTCTCCCATTTGCGATGACACCCACTCTTCATCATGTCAGGCACCGGCGCTCGCCTTCTTGGGGCTTGTTTTCTTCGATTTGGCCGCTCCCTTCTTCGGCGCTATCTCTCAGATCTGATTAGGGTTTGGCGGTGGCTGCAAGTGTGAATGTGAAATTGGAAATGGGAGGACTATGGAGGAAGACGAAATGGCAAAGTGGCAAAGGTGGAAACTTGGGATGCAACAGCGCAGTTATAAAGCACTTTCCCCACCTCTTCGTAGTTAAGGGTTTTTGGGAAACCATTCCCACGATTTGCGCCTCTCCAAATCCTTCGCAACAGCAAGGTGGGCCATAACCTGGGCTTCTGCACAACCGCAGCCCACGTCGTCCATTTATCGCCGCCATCAGTTGCTACTTGCTAAATAATCATCGACTTCTTTGCCATTTATTGAGGCTCAGTAACCATCACTATACAGCCGTTACTCTGGTTTTTTCTCCATGGTTTGATTTCTCCGATATCTCTGCTTACAGCTTAGGGACTAGCTGCCTGCTCGGCTGATCTTTAACTGTTTCTTTGTTTTTGACCCTGGCACCACGTGACTACGTCACCTACTGTTAGGCTCGAGGACTAAGTGGGCACACTTCACCTTGCGGTGAATGTGCTTTATCTCTTTTTGGGGCCACGCCCGGGGACTGGATGCTTGCTCGACTGGTCTTCTACTATTATTCTACTTTCTAACCCTGGCACCACATGACTATGTCATCTACTGTCAGGCTCGGGGACTAAGTGGGCACACTTCACCTCATGGTGAATGTGCAGGATTTTTCTCGAAGACTACATGTCTCTTGAAGAAGATTGACTCCTTCTCTCATGGTCGGACTCTAAGTGGGCACACTTGGTCCACTGCAAGGAAATTTTCAATTCTAAACTTGAGCTCCTTATACCCTTATGGCAAGCCATGCTTGGATCTTACTACTCGGCTGTGGTCCTCGCTGCTCGCAACTACTCGCTACTGCTCGGCAACTCGTCATGGTGGTCGGACCATGAGTTTGGCTGCTCGGCTTTGTTCGCACCTGCTCGGACAAGCACAAGACGGCATTGTTCAACGGGTACAATGCGCTTGGGGACTAGCTGTGGGGTGTATGACCCTAGATACCCATGGTAGACCACATGGGTTGCGCCCTTAGGGGTAGCCCAGCCCACAAGATGAAGCCTTGCAGGGCATGATCCTGGTCGGCGCCTTCCGCAAGACATCTGGAATATATCCTGAAGATACTACGAGATCTGTTAGGATATGTATGATCCCAAGATTCCTATAATCAGTTATTACTTTCCAGTTATCTCTTTGATCTAACCGACTTGTAACCCCGCTCCTCGGACTATATAAGGCGGGCAAGGACCCCCTCCAAACACACGCAATATCATACGATAGCTAATACAAACCAACAGACCATAGTAGTAGGGTATTACATCATACTGATGCCTAAACCTGTCTAACTCATGTGTCTCTATTGCCTTCTTGTTCTTGATCTCGTGCTCCCTTGATCAATCTACCTTTGTGGGATACCCCTCGAAGGACTACCGATGATATTCTGTCGACAGACAGTGGTGCACGTAGTGGGGCGCAAGGGAGCTCAGAGGTAGGGGAACAACGACAATCATGGGAGCTCCCCCAGTGGCCATGGCGAGCGGCATGAGCGACAGAGCAGGGAGAGGGCACGAGCGTTAGTAGCAGAGGGAGAGGCTAAGAGTGAGCGGGGCGAGCTCGACATCCTCAAGAAGCTAGAGGCGGGGGCATCGTGGCATGGGTAGGCACAGAGGCATAGCGCGACGAGGACATCACCGCTATGCATGCACATGTCCAGAGCTAGGCATAAGCGATGGCAGTGGCCATGTACCCCTCTTGGAAGCAACCTGCAGCACATTTGGTCAAGCTATGGGACCCACATCCTTACAAAAATGTTCTACATGGTTCACTCTCCAACTTTGGTTAATGGATCATGATCATTAGCCACACTGATTAGGAGAACATGGAACATCGATGAACTTCCAACACTTGGAAACTTCCCAATCTCCTCAGGAAAATTGAATCTGATTCAAACTTTAGAGCCTTGACTAATCAATCAAACATGCAAACTAAGCACCAACAAGCACTCCACCACAAAGTTCATAACTTGTACTAAGTTTTTCACATGGACATATTTCAAAGTTTATTAATAAATTATTCATTTATTCGGCCTTCAACAAGATATCAAGTAATTAACACCAATTAGGGTTTTTGGCAAGCATTTTCTCTATATTTTTCCAACATGAACCCTAAACAACTTTTGTTCACAAACTCATTTAGAGATGTTGAAGCACAAAAACAAAGTTGGTTGACATCACACATATTGACTTTATTCACAAAGGTGATTTAAACAAACATGTAATGTATCATTTCGTGCAAGAGTTTATCACCAAGCATAGAAAACTTATTTATTAGGTTTTATTAAGCCTTAAACTATTATTAAACAAGTATGTAACACCAGGGGTGTTACAAAGATGATCCTTGCTTCCACACTTGAAGCACCTTCTTGACTCTTCGTTGTTCTAGGATGAAGACTTCTTCCTTCTAGCACACTAGCCCTTCTTCACCATGAACTTGCCAAATCCCTTGACAAAGAGAGCCATCTTCTCATCATCCATCTCATCAAAGCTCAAGTCTTCATCTTCACTTAATGATTCTTGCTTTGCCTTGCCCTTGGATGATGTGGCCTTAAATGCCACACTCTTCTTCTTCTCATCCTTCTTCTCATCTTTCTTCTTCTCCTTCTTTTCTTCCTTCTCATCATCATCTCTATATGTGTCATCGGTCATCACATCTCCCAACACTTAGTTTGTTGTCATGGTGTCCAAACCACTCCTTACAAGCAATGTGACTAATATGCCAAATCTTGAAGGTAAGCATCTCAAGAACTTATGAGAGAAGTCCTTGTCCTTCACTTCTTCACCAAGTGCTTTGAGATCATTGACTAGCACTTGGAGCCTATGAAACATCTCTAGCACACTCTCATCATCCTTCATCTTAAAGCTTGCAATCTTTTCTTTGAGAATGTATGCTTAGGTGCCCTTCACCACTTGTGTAGCATCTGGTTTTAAGGACAAAACCAGATACACACCATATGTGTGCCCAGGAATTCAATTCACACATATACTTACAAATAAAGGGGTAATATCAAAGACAATGCCTTTATTACATAGGGCATAAATATTCGTTAGAAAAGACATAGTCTTACTTTACAGTATATACTATAACTCTATTCTTCTGGTGAAGCCTCCAACACCATAGGAATCGTCAACTGGTTGATCACAAGCCTAACACCTCTTGGAAAACTCCACCGAAGAACCTCCATCTGGTACCCATCCGAGATTTTGCCAAAGTATTGAAATAAAACAAGTGTAAGCTACTACCGCTTAGTAAGGATAATAAGAGGGGATGCAGGCTTAAAAGGCTTGACATGGCTAAACTATGATAAGCACTTTTAGTTAGTCATATTTTATTGTTAATCATAAGTTGCTAAGTTATGCTTAGGCTCCTGAATATGAATAATTAGAGATATCAACAATTTTAATCATAACCCAAACCATCCAAGTAACCAACTATTCAGTAAGGATCCAGGCCGCTCGTGTCCGTGAGCATAGCTGATATACTAGTTTTATACTCTTCAGAGGTTATACACTTTCACCATGAGTCGTGTTGCCCATATGCCCAGGTTAATTACTTCTAAAACACTTCCAAGGTGAGCAGGCAGGGTACACTATGAAGCTTTTCACCAGTCGTTCAGCAGCCACTAAGGATTCCATCTCCCAAGTGTTATGGAGTCATCTCCAAAAATGGCACTAATACTCATAGCATAGTACACACCTTGGGGATGAGGCCCATACCTAGCCTGTTATGCCCCTCTTGTCCTTTGGGTAAACTGCTACAAACTAGAAAGAGCAAGGTACTAGACTAAGACTAGAGCCATGTGGTCCTCATGGTTATACTGTAAGTCTTGGGTTGCCACTTAAAGATGAGTCCTTATGGAGAGAAACTAGAGCACCATAAGAAAAGGCCCAATGCTCTAGCCCCCTTGGTTCCATGTTGCTAAAAAGCATCTTTTAATACCATGTTGCATATATCTTTAAATGTATTCTTTAATTAATATTAGTTGGAGCAAACTGAGCATACTACCCACATGCAAAACCCATAGGTAAATCAAGGACAAGATAATCAATGTCAAGGTAAATAGACTCCAAGCGGTTCATTAACATATGCATATGAATTGGGATTGCATTAAAGTGAATAGGTAACAAGGAGTCTCATATTATACTTGCCTTAATTCAAAGTATCGCTGCTGGTCTTGATCTTCAAAAAGTTGCTCTAGATCACCAACACAAAACTCACTGTCTACTCGAGATCAAACAGCACCACACAGGCATCCATCCATACATGCATAGCAAACAAATATAAGCTAATTAGAACAATACAAAAAAACAATAGAAATAGAAGTTAAAAAGGTTTTAAAATTGTTCTACTCGATGCTACAAACACACAGACGCGAGAATCACTCAAATCAGAGTTAAAACGGAGATTCTACGCTTAAAACAAGAGTCAGTGACGGTTTTGTAGTTTTTAAAATGGACCTATACATAATTTTGATAATAAACACGAGGTCAATCCTATAAAACTACCCCTATGGGTGGTGGGTTCTATTTTTATAAAATACAGGGTTTAAAATGGAAGAAAAAAGGACTTAATTTGAAATATTCTTGTAAGAGAGTGGACTACGGGTTGATTTTAAAGAAAATTAGGGGCCTTTTCACAAAATTGTTGGCGCCGGCGGGGTTGACTGGGTCATCACCAACGTGGAGCCACATGACGAATTGGCATAGGTGGGTTCACGGTGAACCGACTGGCGTGGGATAGTAGACCGAGTCCACTGGTCCATTGTAGACCGAATCGGTACGGGTTTTAACCCGATCTAATCTGGGACATAGATCTGAGCATGGACGGCTGGGAGGGAAGGGGAGATTTGAGATCGCCAGAGTTGAGCTCTCTATAGTAGTGCCATGGCCGGTGGGGCTTGGACCTCATTGGAGTTCACCCAGATGACAACTCTAGCCACGGATATTAAATGGAAGGGCATAGGAGGAGATAGGGCAGCACGACGAACTCATTTGGGGTCTTGGCCGTGATGGAGGATGAACTGGTATGGCATGGGGTGAAGTTTGGTGGCTCAGATTCCTCCTACGAGTCAATGCGAGCAACTGAGAAAGAGAGGGAGATCAGGGATGGTACTCACCGCTTCCTTACCACACGTAGATGTTCGGCAGAAAGGTCTCGGTGGTGGAGAAGAAGCAAAGGGGGCGGAGCAACGTGGTGGTGGCGGATTAGGGTTAAAGCAGTGGCAGTGTTGATCAAAAACAGCATGGAGGTGGAAACCAGTAGCGTGGACAGGTCCTCATGATTTATAGGGAGACTTGGCATGCGCTTCACGGAAGAAATCCCAAAGAAATCGGGATGCAGCGGCGGTTCTGACTCGGGACGGAGTCCTGGTTGGGGACGACTCGGGTTGAAGATGGCCCTGACAAGCAGGGCCACTCCGCCAGTCATAGCGAGAGAGGGAGGGATGGTTGTGCATGGGCCCGGCCTAGCAGCGAGAGAAGGGCATGAAACCGTTGTGTCAGCGGGGCCAAGGCGGAAGAGAGGAGAAGGCGCTGCGTGGCTTGGCCTGCTGGGTTGTGGCCTGGCTGGGCCGACTCGCTGGGCCACAGGGAAGAGGGAAGCGGACCATGTGGGCTTGGCCACTAGGCCAACTGGGCCAAAAACTGAGAAAGGAGAGGGAAAGAAAAGAAATTCCTTTTTAACTTCTTAAACACATTTTCAAACCAAATTCAATTCAAATTTAAATCCTTTTGAAATTTTAATCAAACCCAAGCATCACAAAAATAAATATGCATCAGTGTGAATGCACAAACATGCTTCTAGACTTATGATGAATTTTAATTTCAACTAAAAAATAGTATTTTCCCTAGGTTTAAATGTACACATAAATACCTAATTAGATGAATGTAACTCTTTTTGAAGAAAAGCAAATTTTAGGGTGTTATAGCTTGAGTGCCCTCAAATGATTCCTCCAACTTCTTACAAGCCTCATGAGTCATCTCAATGTTCTTGATTTGCTCAAATGTCTTCTCATCAAGAGTATCAAGAATTGCACTAAGAGATATGTTATTATTTTGGAGCAATATCTCTTTGGCCGTGGTGGGTGCCTCCGAATCAGCAACCTCAATCTTGGTCTCTATCACCTTCTATATCTTTCTATTAACTAACTTGATATGTGTAGTCATATTTGACTTCCAATATTAACAATTTATGCCATCAAATTAGGGTGGCTTCTTGGTGTTGTTGATTTGAGCCATTTTAACACCGAAGGTTGTTAAGCTTCAAATCAAGGTGACCATGGCTTCGATACCACTTGAAAGGTCCTAATGGCTAGAGGGGGTTGAATAGCCTATTAAAAATTTCTACAACAACACTTAGCAAAGAGTTAGACAAATAACCAATGTTGGTATAAATTAATGCACACAGAATAATCCATAAGCGCACAGATATTATACTGATGTAGCACTTCACCGTGAGTACCCAATTTTATATCAAACTCGAGGAAACATGTGTGAGAATAGCCAAATCTAACTTAACCCATCTTTCTCAGATTCTTGCTTTGACTAGCCTTGATTGTGAAGTTGGGTTAAGTTAGATTTTGTTATTCTCACACACGTTTCCTCGAGTTCGATATAAAACTAGGTACTCCCGGTGAAGTGCTACATCGGTATAATATATGTGCGCTTGTAGATTATTCTATGTGCGTTAATTTATACCAACAAACATTTCTGGTGCTGTTGCCGAGGAAACAATTGCTGAGTTAATTTCGATCCTAGCTTCTCCTTGTATTATTATTCTTT
The DNA here is from genome assembly GCF_019320115.1 of Miscanthus floridulus. Lineage (NCBI taxonomy): Eukaryota > Viridiplantae > Streptophyta > Magnoliopsida > Poales > Poaceae > Miscanthus > Miscanthus floridulus. The sequence continues at coordinate 19,648,119 of NC_089596.1, forward strand.
TATCTTTTTCTTTTTATCATGGATCTAGAATCCACCCCTATCTACCAATATGGTGCACCCACGAGCGCAAGCCTACAGCCAATAGAGTCTTCAAAGCCTATCCTAACATCTGGCTATGAGCTATGCCCACGTTTAGTCAACATGGTTTAGGATCAACCCTTATCGGGCAAAGATGATGAAAACCCCTATTCCCACCTAAATGAGTTTGAGCAGACCTGTGCATGCCTATGCATTGCAGGCATGTCAGATGAAACCTTACGATGGAAGCTTTTTTCCTTTCTCTTTGATAGGAAAAGCTAAACGTTGGTACAATCTCACCATAGGGAGTTGACAAGGAGATTGGGGAGCCCTATATTCTAACTTTTGCTTGGAATTCTTTTCCATCACTAGGGTAGTTAAACTTCATTCAGAGGTTCTATCTTTTAAACAAAAGAAAAAAGAATCTCTAGGCATGGCATGGGAATGCTTTAATACTCTTATTAATACTGGCCCTGACCTTGCCACTCAAGACCCTATTTTTCTTCAACACTTCTATATGAGTCTTGATAGGGAAACCTCGACAGTTCTTAATACGGCCTTAGGAGGCTTGTTCTTGCATGTCTTTGCCAATGCAGGGAGAAGTATTCTTACAAAAATCTTAGAGAACATCCCTAAGAAAGTTGAAGAGAAACCATTAGAGGAAGAATCCTAGATAGCTGAACCTGAACCTTTGCCAAACTCATCACCAACTTCAGCTATCCCAAACCCTGAACCATTGGAAAAGGAGGAAACTTCGATTTTAGACTTTATGCTTGAATTCGAGGATGAACTTTTTGATGAATATGGAAATACCTCGAATTACCATACCATGAGGAGACCCTAGAAGTCTAGGAAATCATCCAATGAAGAACCTTTAGATCCTTTTGAGGAAGCTTTCCTTAAAAAGACTACGAAAGAGCCAGTGTCTATTATAAGCAATGAATGGTTAGAAGAATCAGAGCTTTCCTCTGATATGATTCATTTAGATTCACCTTCTATATCTATAGGTTGCCAAATTAATAAACCTCCTTTCAATGCCCTGACAATCCAGTTGTGGGTATTAATATCATATCCGCATCTTTTGCTCTTGATTTATTGGAACACATGTCATTAACCCAACAACAAAGTTATTAAAAGGTCTTTCAGGACACATTCTTCCGAGTTTGGGAATTTTGTATGTCCTCCCTATCCATGTCAAAGGAACTAGAGTTCATTTGAGCTGTTATATCTATGATATTATGGAATTTGACTTGTTGATAGGACAACCAATTGAAATGCTTATCCAAGAAGGACAAACGGGGAAGTTGAATGTAAGACCTGGGAAAAACTTTAAACTTTCTATACCCATTACTCATTCTCTAAATGTTGAGAGTGAGCTAATTCCCAAGGAAGACCCAATGGAACATCTCTTGATTATTTGATCGAAGCCAACCTTGAAGATGATGTCCAGTTTTTCATCGAGGAGGAAGATGAAAATCCCATGGAATCTAAACCTCTAGATGAATTACTAGAACCACCTAAGCTCACCATTGATCTTAAACCCCTGCCTTGTGGTCTTAGATATGCTTTTCTCAATAATGATCAGGATTCTCCTCTGATCATAAGTGATGAACTCTCTTAGGAAGAATCCATACGCTTGCTATCTGTTTTCGAAAAGCATCGTTCTGCCTTTGGCTACTCGCTACAAGACCTTACAGGAATTAGCCCTGCTCTTTGCACCCATTGCATCCCTACAGATCCTAACTCTATACCTTCTAGGGAGCCCTAGCGTAGGCTTAATAATGCGATGAGAGACGTTGTTAAGAAAGAGGTTTTAAAACTCTTGCACGCCGAGATTATCTATCATGTGTCGCATAGTGAGTGGGTTAGCCCTATTCAAGTTGTGCCTAAAAAAGGAGGCATGACTGTTGCTAAAAATGAAAAGAATGAATTAATCCCCCAAAGAACTATCATTGGATGGCAGATGTACATAGATTACCGAAAACTTAACAAGGCAACAAAGAAAGATCACTTTCCGTTGCCCTTCATTGATGAAATGTTGGAGCGACTAGCGAATTACTCTTTCTTCTGTTTCCTTGATGGGTATTCAGGTTATCACTAGATTTCGATCCATCCAAATGACCAAAGCAAAACCACCTTTACATGTCAATATGGAACTTATGCTTATCGTAGAATGTCTTTTGGACTATGTAATGCTCTAGCTTCTTTTCATAGATGCATGATGTCTATATTTTCTGATATGATTGAAGAAATCATGGAAGTTTTCATGGATGACTTTTCTATTTATGGAAAAACTTTTGATGATTGTCTTGAAAATTTAGACAAGGTTTTGCAAAGATGTGAAGAAAAGAACTTAGTACTTAATTGGGAAAAATGTCATTTCATGCTTAGAGAAGAAATAGTGCTTGGACACTTGGTGTCCGAACGAGGGATTGAGGTAGATAGAGCTAAAATTGAAGTAACTAAACAGTTACCTCCTCCCATAAATATTAGAGGGATCCACAGTTTTCATGGTCATGCTAGTTTCTATCGCCGCTCATAAAAGATTTTTCTCATATTGCTAGACCACTTACAAATCTTTTGGCTAAGGATGTTCCCTTTGAATTTGATGATGCATGTTTGAAATCTTTTAACATTCTTAAGAAAGCACTCATCTCTGCACCAATCATTCAACCCTCTGATTGGTCGCTACCCTTTGAAATTATGTGTGATGCTAGTGATTATATTGTGGGGGCAGTTTTGGGACAAACTAAAGATAAAAAGCATCATGCAATTGCTTATGCTAGCAAAACTCTAACATGACCTCAACTTAATTATGCAACAACTGAAAAAGAACTCTTGGCTGTTGATTTTGCTATTGATAAGTTTAGATCTTACTTAGTAGGAGCTAAGGTGATTGTTTATACTGATCATGCTGCTTTGAAATACTTGCTCACTAAGAAAGATGCTAAACCTAGATTGATAAGATGGATTTTGTTACTCCAAGAATTTGACTTAGAAATAAAAGATAAAAAGGGAGTAGAAAATTCTGTTGCCGATCACTTGTCTAGAATGCAGTTTGAGAATTTACAGGAATTGCCTATCAATGATTCATTGCCGGACAACATGCTCTTTAAAGTCACGAAGTCCGACCCCTGATACACAAATATTGTTAACTTTATGGTTGCAGGTTATGTGCCACTAGGGGAGAACAAAAGGAAGCTTATCTACAAAAGTCGTCTCCACATATGGGATGAGCCGTACCTCTTCAGAGTTTGCTCTGATGGCCTGCTCAGAAGATGTGTACCAACGGAAGAAGGCATTAAGATCATTGAGCAATGCCACTCATCACCATATGGAGGACATTATGGTGCATTCCGCACTCATTCAAAGATCTAGCAAAGTGGATTCTTTTGGCCAACCATGTATGAAGACATGAAGGACTCCATCAGGAGGTGTGGAGTGTGTTAGAGGCACGAGAACATCAATTCAAGAGATGCCATGCCACTCATCGACAACCTCTAGATCGAGCTCTTTGATGTTTAGGGAATTGATTACATGGGACCTTTTCCAAAGTCTAGGAACTATGAATACATCTTGGTGGAAGTTGACTATGTCTCTAAGTGGGTTGAAGCCATGCCAAGCAGAGCTTCTGATGCAAAAAACTCCAAGAAGATGTTTGAAGAGATAATATTTCCAAGATTTGGAGTTCCAAGGATGGTGATTAGTGATAGAGGAACTCACTTCACTGACAAGAATTTTCACAATTACTTGTCAAAGCATGGGATCCGTGACAATGTCACTACTCCATATCACCCTCAGACAAGTGGCCAAGCAGAAACATCAAATAAACAAATCAAGAGCATTCTTCAAAGGACGGTCAACGAGATGGGGACTGCATGGAAGGATAGACTACCAGATGCATTATGGCCTTACAGAATGACCTATAAAACACCACTTGGAATGTCACCATATCAATTGGTCTAGGGGAAGACCTATCATCTACCTGTTGAGCTAGAATTTAAGGCTCATTAGGCCATCAAGCGATGGAACATGGACTTTGAAGCCACAAGAACTAAGAGGAAGATGCAACTATCTAAGCTTGATGAATGTCGTAAAAAAGCATATCACAACTCCAAGATTTACAAGGAGAGAACAAAAAGGTGGCATGACAAGAGGATCAAGGAGTTCACCCCAAAGATAAGGTATTACTTTTTAATTCTAGGGTTAAATTATTCAGGCACAGAAAACTTTGGAGCAAATGAAAAGGACCATTCAAGATGATAAGCACTTCGTCGCATGGAGCGATAACACTTCAAAACGATGAAGGTACGTTATTCAAGGTAAATGGCCACCGTCTTAAGATCTTTCTAGAACCTAAAAAACTACTTGAGGATTTGGATGAGGTAGATTTCCTTATTTTACCATAGATTTATACCTCTACCATCCCCCTTATGTTTCGTAACACGAAAATATACTTTTTAGGATTAGATAAGCGATAGAAGTGTAGCGCAGAAGATGACCTCGAGACCCCGACATGTGGGGCCGGCCGGCCCCACCTAGAGGTCGCTTGGTCCACCGTCAGTGTCTCTCATGCCTGGTCAACTCTCTCGTGTCTTCTAGATCCTTCCTTGTTAAAATCCCATAGTTTTTCGATGCATTCGGTTTTTTCTCATTAAGAGACCCCATATGGATAGATCTTGACCCCTGCTGCAAGTTTTTTCCCCTATATAAATGAGCCTCTGCCTCCTCCATAGCTATCCCATCAAAGTCTTCTCTCTTCAACAACAGCAAAGCTCTCTTCCTTTCTAGTTCCCATGACCAACAAAGAGATCGTCCCCTATGGTTCTGATCCTAGCAAGAAGCCCGACGCGCTTGCACTAATCGTCATTCCTCCAGAAGTTACCCTAGTTCGCTCAAGCCAATCCTACTTCACCAAAGCCATCAGTCATCCGGTGATCGCTCCGCCGCTGCCGCGTCCACTTCTTGAAGACAAGCCACATCCTTGTCTTGACCTCCAAAAGCTGATCAAGGTGACGAAGGAGATCAACCTCCTTCCTTTGAAGGGACACAAGATGCTGACCAGAATCAAGACTAACAAGTTTGGAGATGTCACATGTGCAAAATACAAGTTGGTCACCCCTCATACCACCATTGATGGAGTTCGCGCTATGTCAGATCAGATCAAGGTTGTTCTACCGAAGGAGAAGAAGAGGAAGGCATCATCACCACCTATCCCAGAGGCTGAGAAGCGTCCAAGGATGACTATGGCCCTCCTAGAGAAGAAGATTGAAGACCTATCCGATGTCATCTATACCCTAGAGCAAAGGATCGACGAGGAACACATTTATCGCAAGAGCCTACGACACGATCTTAATGCTTTAAATCACTTTGTTGTTAAGATGAAGAAGTGAGAATTAGATAGTCGATAATAAGGCACGAGTGTTAGGTCAAGTGTCTAATGTTTAGGTTACTCGCTTAGCTCAGATCGTTAGAATATTAAAGTTTGTGTTAGGTTATAAAAAGTTTGTGTCTACTTTGTGCTTGTGTAATAAAGTGCCTTATATATTAATAGAGTCTTATTATTATTTGCTCTCTATTTCTTTTGGATATGTGTTTTGTCTCCACATGTTGTGCATAAAGGTATACAGGAAAATAAGTGTGGGGAGACACATCGTGACAGCAAGACGAGATTCAATCGTGAAAATTATGAAATTCAGAAAGCAATGGACCAAGAATCACGCTCGCCAAAGTTGGGCCGGCTGGCCCATCACAGCGCTGCTTCACCTCGCGCTTCGACCATGGTCAGGTTCGAGCCCAATACACTCTATTTTTATATATTTCACTTTTTGTTTCGAACCGAATTGAAAATCCTTTAATAAACAACATTAAAACATGAGGAAAGATTATTTCAGTCATGACTTAAGGATAGACTCACATAATACTTTTCTTAGAAGTCATGCTACTGTTGGGAATTTATTATTAGGGACCCCATGTTGCTTAAGTTGTTGTGGAATGAGATATAGTAGAATAATGAGAACTTGATTCTTGATGTCTTGTTATTGGAGAATATTATTTCAAAAAGTAAAAAGAATAGCTACACCTCTCCTTTGTGGTAAGCAATGTCCTACCAGAGCCATATATAGATTAGAGAAACCTTCTACATATACTACTTGTCATTGTGTTGAGTTTGGTCAAAACCTTGTGACCCTTGTTGAGAAACTTATTATGCTCTCAAGATCAAGATCACGTATACTCCACACATATATCTGCTGCTCCTACACTAGGAGTACACAAAAACATGTTTTCCATCCACTAAAAAATGATCTACTCCTACATTGGGAATAGACACAAAAAATGTTTGATAGGATAAATGCTCCAAGTTCTTGTAAATATCTCTCTTGAAAAGTTTCAATTGCAGAAAGAGAGGCATGGGCTATGCAAAAGTTATTTATAAAAGAAAAGAAAAAAAGAGTTTTAAAAATGGACAAGTATCCGAGATATCTAAAATAATGAGTACTCAGATGCCCACCAAGAAAAGAGATGAATAAGATAGCCCTTGTTTTCTTTCAAAATGTTTTTCAAGTTTCAATCAAGAGAGATATGTTTTAAGGAGCATAGTAGAATTAGGTTAGCCACCATATACATATCCACACACATGCACATCTTGATCTAAGAGTATGGCATCTTTCTCCTTGGATCCTCGTTTTGACTTTACAATATATGCAATGCAAGTATGTTTTCATATTCATCCCTACCTGAGCTCCACATAAGCTTTCAGAAGTAGGTAAAAAGAAGGCACACTCATCAATGCCTTGGTGTTGATCCAAAAATACCACATATATAGAGTGATTGAGAGTACTACAAAAGGAGAAGGTAAGCTATGTTTTTGTTTTCAAAAATCTTAAAATGTTTTTCTAATTGACTTAACTGAAGGAAGATGGTGATCTGTTTCAAGCTGTTCCATTCTTCAACTGCCCAAAGTTCCAAGATAGACACTTTGAATCCTACAGTGCATGCTTGACTAGGAATGGTTTATGTTGTTGTCCAAAGGAGAGGTGTAGCTATTTATTTTACTTTTTGAAATAAAATTCTCCAATAACGAGACATCAAGAATCAAGTTCTCATTATGTTACTTAAGCTGTTGTAGAATGAGATATAGTAGAATAATGAGAACTTAATTCTTGATGTCTCGTTATTGGAGAATTTTATTTCAAAAAGTAAAATGAATAGCTACACCTCTCCTTTGTGGTAAGCAATGTCCTACCAGAGCCAAATATAGATTAGTGAAACCTTATACATATACTACTTGGTCATTGTGTTGAGTTTGGTCAAACCTTATGACCCTTGTTGAGAAACTTATCATGCTCTCAAGATCAAGATCACATACACTCCACTCATATATCTGCTGCTCCTAGACTGAGAGTATGCAACAACATGTTTTCCATCCACCAAAAAAAATGTTCTACTCCTTGTTAGTATAAATTAATGCACATAGAATAATCCGCAAGCGCACAGATATTATACCGATGTAGCACTTTACCGGAAGCACCTAGTTTTATATCGAACTCAAGGAAACATGTGTGAGAATAACCAAATCTAACTTAACCCAACTTCATAATCAAGGCTAGATAATAGGAGAATAGATGAGACTGCTAAGGTCTTCTAGTTCTAACTTCGGTAAGCTTTATCTTCTATTGTTCAATTCTAGGGATATTACTAGAGAATACATAGGCAGAGTATATTTCCTATAGCAACAATGTCCTGCTAGGCCTACTAATGGGAGGTGGACTACAGAGGATTCAATGAAGCTATAAGAGTCACTCTCATGATCTACCACCGATCTGGAAAATAGGATACAACCACGAGTAATCAAGTCTAAGCACCAGGCTTACACTATGAATACTACTTTAACCTAGGAGCTACAAGGATTAAAGTACTCAAAAGAGAGTCACAAACCTAAAGAACAATATGAACAAGATGCTTCCTTGAATTAGAAGTCGATTACCAGAGAAATATCAGAAATAAGCTCATGAAGAACTTAATTCCTCCAGGGTTCAAGCCGTAGAGAGAGCACCGATAGGTTAGGACTCCTCCAAACTCTTCCCTCTCACTCTATCTCACTATCTCTAATACAAGACTAGATCCTATTAAGGACCAATCTTCTCTTGATTGCTAGCTCTGATCCTTGTGGACATATGAATTAGGGTTTCTGGCTTCTCAGCTCTTAGGATCAAATGAGCATTGCCCTGGAGGGGGTACATGCTGGTATATATAGGCTAGAGCATCCAACATGAGCCCTTGTATCAAACCGACTTAAAGAACGATGGAGATGCAGTCCTTAAGGCGGTGGAGAACCGACATAACAACGCGGCTAACAGGCGAGGCCCATAGGGGTCAGGCGGCCTCTAGGTGGGCCCGGATGGCCCCACGTGTCAGGGACATGTGTCTCGCTTTGATGATTCACCTTCTTGAGTCTTCTAGAGTCTTCCCAAGTCAGTTATGCGGAGGAATCCTGTGATCTCTTTTAACGATTAAGTCCTCCTTGGTGGTTTTCTAATTAAATCCTGCTGAAAACACAGATTCACCAAAACTCATGGAATTTGTCAGTTTAAACCACTAAGCCTACATTGGTGATCCATTTTAGCCATCTATTCAAGTTATATTAATGGTTTATGATGAATGTTAACTACCGTCAACAACCCGCGAAGCGAGTGTTGCGCTACCCTACAAAAAATGCAAGCCACCTACCATAATTCTAGTGACTATGATCTCTAAGTACATAATTTGCTAAGTCACTATACTAAGTTAGTGAGCTCTCAAAGACTAACTAAAGAGCCTCACTAACCACTAGACCCAACACAAGCTTGCTCTCAAAACTAATTACACTAAAGAACGAAGCAACACTAGAAATATAAATGCACAAGAGAGGGTGATGATGATTATACCGATGTGTTGAGGAGTGAGCCAATCACAAGATGATCACAATCAATCACAAGATAACCAATAAAATCCTCGAACAATAATGACACAAGATTTTTTACCGAGGTTCACTTGCTTGCCGGCAAGTTAGTCCTCGTTGTGGCGATTCACTCACTTGGAGGTTCATGTGCTAATTGGCATCACATGCCAAACCCACAACCGGGTGCCGCACAACCAACACAAGATGAGGATCACACAAGCCATGAGCAATCCACTAAAGTACCTTTTGGCTCTCCATCGGGGAAAGGTCAAGAACCCCTCACAATCACCACAATAGGAGCCGGAGACAAGCACCTTCCTTCGCTCGATGATCCTCGCTGCACCAAGCCATCTAGGTGGCGGTAACCACCAAGAGTAACAAGCAAATCCCAAAGCAAAACATGAACACCAAGTGCCTCTAGATGAAATCACTCAAGCAATGCACTTGGATTCACTCTCAATCTCACAAAGATGGTGAATCAATGATGGAGATGAGTGGGAGGACTTTGGCTAAGCTCACAAGGTTGCTATGTCAATGTAAATGGTCAAGAGTGTGAGCTTGAGCCAGCCATGGGGCTTAAATATAAGCCCCCATGAAACAGAACCATTGGGCTCTCACTATAGCCTGTTGCGGGGTGATCGAACGCGCCAGTCAGATCGATCGGATGCACCAGCCCCAGCGTCCGATCATCGATCGCTGTCCACATGTCCCCTATGTTCAACCTCATGCGTATGATTCCAACGGTCAACTTGCTTCCTCATGCGTGTTAAAGAATGACCGAACGTAGCACGCTGAGACCGGACGCACCACGACCGCATCCGCTCGCATGCTTGCCTGCGCGCCAACACCATGACCTGACGCGCCACCGTGCGACCTAACTCTATGCCACATCGCGTTTGATCGGATCTAGTAAGGGTCCAAAGACAATTTTCATCGATTGGACGCATCCACTCAACCTTGACCTGACGCTATCCAGTGTCCAATCCATACTGCCGCCACACACCAACAAAAATGCTACCATGTCACCATACGTCAGCATCGATCGGACTCAACCACTGCGTGTCCGATCGCTTTCTTCTCGCAGCGTTTGGTCACGAGACCGAAGCTAAGCCACTTCTTCACTACTGACTGGACATGCAGGTCCAGCATCCGGTCCTATCTTCGGTCAGCTTCAGTGACTTCCTCGACTTTCCAAACTTCACCACCCTTGCTCAAATGTGCCAACCACCAAGTGTAACACTTTGCGCACGTGTGTTAGCATATTTTCACAAATAATTTCAAGGGTGTTAGCACTCCACTAGATCTCATATTTATGCATGTGTGCAAACTTGAAACCAAACCATTTGAGCACACTTGTAGGGGGAGGTATCACTACCAAGTTGGGTTTTATGGTGCTTATCCAAATCTTAACATAGAGCTTAAATGTTAGATAAGTAGTATATAACCCAAATCAAGTTAGCAATTTACACTTGTGTGAAGTGCTAGCTTGAAAGGAGCTAAATTTCTATATCTTTGTAGAGTTGTCATCAACTACCAAAAAGAGGAAGATTGAAAGGTCCTTATTTGGTTTTGGTAATTGAGTGACAACCTAGGTGGACTAATTGTGTTCAATGTGAGATACACAGGAAATTAGTCCATAGGTACATGTGTGTGAGCAACATATGCCATAAAGGTGAAATGGCTTGGAGATGTTGCAAAGCTCACACATGTGATGAAGGAGCTCATTGCATATGAGACATGACATGGAGTCATGTGACTAAGGTGGAGAAGATCAAGACAAGGCTTGGCTCGATAGACCGGTTGCAAGTGTGAAGGGCAAGTTGAGTGATGACTTGGCACCGATGGACCGAGGCAACGGTAAAGAGCAAGTGAAGTCAAGATCGATGAACCAATATAGTCACGTGATGATATGAAGTGGATCATATCATTTGGTGATTGGTTGGTGCATGTGTTGCATTGACATCGAAGGAGATGAAGTGGAATGCACAAGGCAAAGGTATAACCTAGGGTATTTCATTTCACTAGTCAAAGGTTGTGTAGAGAAGTGCATGACCGGGTTTAGGATAGATGGCCGTACTATTAAGAGGAGCAAACTTGTTTGCATATCGGTCATCTAGTGCCACTTGAGTGATCTAACCTTGGATATGTGTTAGGATTGAGTAGCATGGTGAATTGAGTGACTAATCCTTTGGAAAATGTTTGTGAAAAGCTAACACATGTGCACAAGTTGGTGAACACTTGGTGGTGTTAGCATATTTGCAAAGGTGTTGAAAAAGGAGAAGAAATGGAGGCAAAACCGAGCTCGGAGTGTTGCCCTAGGGGTATCATGACCCCTATCCAGTGCACCGCCACCCCCTATGGCGGTGATTGGCTGAGGAGGCCAAGAGCAGCAAGTTGAGCCTGGCACCGCCATTGGTGGTCCAGTGGCACCGCCACCCCTAGGGCGGTGCCCACCTAGACTTGGCCAAGAAGGGCAGCATGGGCACGGTCATCGGAGTGTCCAATGTACACCACCACGACGAGGGCAGTACAATGCATGGTCACTGCCGCTGGTGGGGCGGTGCCACCGCCCCTTTATTCTAGAGAGGGGGTATTTCGGGTGACTAGATGGGTGGTCACCACCCTCCCTAGGGTAGTGCCACCGCCACTATGTCCGGTGCCCTTGCGCTAGTCAAACTAGCTGTGGGGGTGACCATTGGGGGGCACCACCACCCCTGGGGCGGTGCCACTACCGCCTTGTCCGGTGCCCTCGTAGAAAAGGGATCTTTGCTCCAACAACTCTATTTGGCTTGGGGCTATAAATAGAGGTGGAGCTCGAGCATTTGGCTGGTGGAGCACCCTTGGGACTGAGTGTCCATGCTTGGAGAGTGCTTGGGATCCCTCTAACTCACTTGAGATTGATAGTGATCATCCGATTGAGTGAGTGAGCGATTCTAGTGCGATTGCATCATGAGGTTGCATTGAGTAGCACTAGGTGATTGAGTTGCAAGCCGGTGGTGCTTGTTACTCTTGGAGGTTACCACCTCCTAGATGGCTTGGTGGCTTATGACTCCATGGAAGCATGCGAGAAGAATGTGCGGTACTCCGGAGAAGGATTTGTGAGGGGGATTGTGCTCACCCGCAGGGATCATGAAGAGCAACTCTAGTTGAGCATGTCATTGAGCTACCCTTACTTTTGGGGTAGGTTCTAGTGGTCCCCGATGTGCAGCCTTGGTGGGTGATGCTAATTAGCTGCCAAACCACCAAGTGAGCGGTCAACACAACATGGACATAGCTTGGTGGCAACCAAGTGAACTTTGGGAGAAAATCACTGTGTCAACATTGTCTTCATCATCTTCTCGGTCGTTTGCATTTCACGAAACATAAACTTGTATTACTTTCATTTACATTGTGCTTGTGTAATTGCTCTTGTGACTAGCTTAGCTTTAGTAGTTTGTTAGTTGCCTTCTTGCTTGTGTAGCATAGAAGTAGCTCTCTTGCATGGCTAATTAGGTTTTAGTAACATTGTTAGTCACATTACTTAGTTTGTGTAGCTAAGTAATTTGTGCTCTCTAATTTGGCTTGTGTAGCCTTGTTATTGAGCATTGCTAGTGAGCTTATGGGCTTTGTGCTTTTGCTTCACTAGTTGTGTAGGAGCTTCCTCGGTTGTGTGAAGTACTGGTGCATAGGTTTATGTGACCTTGCTCTAGAATTGATTAGGTGAGCTCTAGCTAGCCCAGCACCTTTGTTGCCTAATTAAGATGTTTTTAAGGTGCTTGTGAACTTAGATAGAGGGATATAGTCTTGGCTAGACCGATAGTTTTAATTTCACATTTGTTTCGGTTAGCCGACGCAATTAATTTTAGAAAGGACTATTCACCCCCTCAAGTCTACCATCTTGACCCTACACTTGACCGGCCTTGGGCTGGTTGCTGAACACCCTTAAGCCTTGGTGGCTTGTGTAGGTATGCTAGGATGCCCTCTAACTCACTTGTGCTTGCAAGAGTGTGATCCGATTACGAGTGAGTGTGATTCTAGTGTGTTGCATCATGAGGTTGCACCGCACAATCTACTCGCGTGCTTCAACGGAGTCACCTTCTTGCTTGTGTAGCATAGAAGTAGCTCCCTTGCATGGCTAATTTTGTTTTAGTAACCTTGTTAGTCACATTGCTTAGTTTGTGTAGCTAGGTGATTTACAACAACAACAACAACAACAAAGCCTTTAAGTCTCAAACAAGTTGGGGTAGGCTAGAGTTGAAACCTGGTAGAAGCAATCAAGGTTCAGGCACATGAATAGCTATTTTCTAAGCACTCCTATCTAAGGCTAAGTCTTTGGGTATATTCTATCCTTTCAAGTCTCCTTTTATTGCCTCAACCTAAGTCAACTTCGGTCTTCCTCTGCCTCTCTTCATGTTACTATCCTGGCTTAGGATTCGACTACGCATTGGTGCCTCTGGAGGTCTCTGTTGTACATGTCCAAACCATCTCAATTGGTGTTGGACAAGGTTTTATTCATTTAGTGCTACCCCTAATCTATCACGTATATCATCATTCTAAACTCGATACCTTCTTGTATGACCGCAAATCCAATGCAACATATGTATTTCCACGACACTTATCTGTTGAACATGCCATTTTTTTCATAGGCCAATATTCTGCACCATACAACATAGCAGGTCTAATCGCCGTCCTATAAAACTTTTCTTTTAGCTTCTGTGGTACCCTTTTGTCACATAGGACACCAGATACTTGGCACCACTTCATCCACCATGCTTTCATTCTATGGCTAACATCTTCATCAATATCCCTATCTCTCTGTAGCATTGATCCTAAATATCGAAAGGTATCCTTCCTAGGCACTACTTAACCTTCCAAACTAATATCTTCCTCCTCCCGAGTAGTAGTGCCGAAGTCACAAATCATATACTCAGTTTTAGTTCTACTGAGTCTAAAACCTTTGGACTCCAAAGTCTCCCGCCATAGCTCTAGTTTCTGATTCACTCCTGTGTGGCTTTCATCAACTAGCACTACATCATCCATGAAAAGCATATACCAAGGGATGTCCCCTTGTATGTCCCTTGTGACCTCATCCATCACTAAGGCAAACAGATAAGGGCTCAAAGCCAACCCTTGATGTAGTCCTATCCTAATCGAGAAGTCATATGTATCTCCATCACTTATTCGAACACTAGTCACAACATTGTTGTACATGTCCTTAATGATCCCGATGTACTTCGTTGGGACTTTATGTTTGTCCAAAGCCCACCACATAACATTCCTTGGTATTTTATCATAAGCCTTCTCCAAGTCAATAAAAACCATGTGTAGGTCCTTCTTCTTCTCCCTATACTGCTCCATAACTTGTCTTATTAAGAAAATGGCTTCCATGGTTGACCTTCCGAGCATGAAACCAAATTAGTTCATAGAGACCCGCGTTATTGCTCTCAAGCGATGCTCGATAACTCTCTCCCATAGCTTCATTGTATGGCCCATCAACTTATTTCCCCGGTAATTAGTACAACTTTGAATATCTCCTTTATTCTTGTAGATTGGTACCAAAATACTTCTCCTCCACTCGTCAGGCATCTTGTTCGATCGAAAAATATGGTTGAATAGCTTGGTTAGCCATACTATAGCCATGTCCTCGAGGCATCTCCACACCTTGATTGGGATACCATCCGGTCCCATCACCTTACCTCCTTTCATCCTTTTCAACGCCTCTCTGACCTCAGATTCTTGGATTCTCCACACAAAGCGCCTATTGGTGTCATTAAAAGAGTCATCCAACTGAAAGGTTGTGTCTGTATTCTCACCATTGAACAATTTGTCAAAATACACTTGCCATCGATGTCGGATCTCATCCTCCTTCACCAAGAGATGCTCCCTTTTATCCTTAATGCACTTAACTTGGTTGGAGTCCCTTGTTTTTCTCTCACGAACCCTAGCCATCCTATAAATGTCCTTCTCTCCTTTCTTCGTACTCAAATATTGGTAAAGATCCTCATACGCTCTACCCTTTGCCATACTTATAGCTCGCTTTACAGTCTTCTTTGCCACCTTGTACTTCTCTATGTTGTCCACACTCCTATCATGGTACAAGTGTCTATAGCATTCTTTCTTATCCTTAATATCCCTTTGGACTTCCTCGTTCAACCACCAAGTATCTTTAGCTTTGCCTCCACTTCCTTTGGTTACTCCACACACCTCTGAGGCCACCTTTCGAATGTTGGTTGCCATCTTCTCCCACATGTTGTTTATGTCCTCTTCTTCCTTCCAAGAGCCCTCTTTGATAACCCTTTCCCTAAATACATCTGACGTCTCCCCTTTCAGTTTCCACCACTTTGTTCTTTCAATCTTAGCTTGTTTATCCCTACGGGCACGCATCTGAAAACGAAAGTCTACCACCAAAAGCTTATGTTGAGAAACAACACACTCCCCTGGTATCACCTTGCAACCCAAGCATGCTCGTTTCTCCTTTCTTCTTGTGAGGACAAAGTCAATCTAGCTAGAGTGTTGTTCGCTACTGAAGGTCACTAGATGAGATTCTCTCTTTCTAAAGAAAGCGTTGGTTATCATTAGGTCAAAAGCTACCGCGAAGTCCAGAACTTTCTTCCCCTCCTGATTCCTACTACCATACCCAAAATCTCCATGAACTGCCTCAAAACCTACGCTTGTAGTACCTACATACCCATTAAGATCTTCTCCTATAAAAAGCTTCTCACTATTAGGTACAACTCTAATCAGTCTATCTAAGTCTTCCTAGAACTGTCTCTTAGCACTCTCGTTGAGGCCTACTTGGGGGGCATACACACTAATTACGTTCAAGACCATATCACCAACGATAAGCTTGACTAAGATAATCCTATCTCCTTGCCTTCTCACTTCCACCACACCATTCTTGAGGCTCTTATCAATCAAAACTCCTACTCCATTTCTATTCATGACTGTCCCTATATACCAAAGCTTGAAACTTGTATTGTCCACCTCCTTCGCCTTCTGACCCTTCCATTTAGTCTCTTGAACGCATAATATATTTACACGCCTCCTAGTTGCGGTATCAACTAATTCTCTTAACTTACCTGTAAGCGACCCTACATTCCAACTACCTAAATAGATCCTAGTTGGTTCGACTAGCTTCCTTACCCTTCGCACCCATCGACTCAGATGTGAAGACCCTTGCTCATTTTTCACTACACCCGGGCGCCGATGTAGCGCGCCACTAAGGAAGCGACGACCCGATCCTTGCTCACTTGACACCATGCCTAGATCGCGACACGGCGTGTCACCAAGGGGGCGCCGACCTGGCCCTTGCCCATTTAACACCATACCCGGGTTCCGATATGGCGCGTCGCTAAGAGGGTTACGCCCTAATAGTTTTCTTTCGGGTTTCATCTCCATTAGAATGGCTAGATTTAACATTGGCTCGCCACGTCTATCACAACCCTCCTCCTTTACCAGGGCTTGGGACCTGCTATGTTGATTTGTGCTCGCTAATTTGGCTTGTGTAGCATTGTTATTGAGCATTATTAGTGAGCTTAGGAGTTTTGTGCTTTTGCTTACTAGATTGTGTAGGAGCTCCTCCGGTTGGCAAAGTACTAGTGCATAAGTTTGTGTGACCTTGCTCTACCGGTTGGCAAAGTACTAGTGCATAAGTTTGTGTGACTTTGCTCTAGAATTAATTAAGTGAGCACTAGCTAGCCCGACACCTTTGTTGCCTCATTAGTAGGGATGAAAACGGATCGGATACGGATGGATATCACCGATATTACATTTGTTTTCATATTTATGTCCGGATTCGGATTCGAATATGGATAGTGTCAACTATGTCGGATAGGATACGATTGGATATCGACATCATAAATATGTGATTTGAGTATTCAGATACGGATACGGTATCGGATGTTGGATATCCGGACTCGGATACAGACAGATCTCAACCCCTCTAAACGGATTCGGTTTCGAATATGGTCGGAAAATATCCGTACCGTTTTCATCCCTACTCATTAGGATCTTTATAAGGTGCTTGTGAACTTAGATAGAGGGGTGTAGTCTTGGCTAGACCGATAGCTTTAATTCCACGTTTATTTTGGTTAGGCGGTGCAATTAAGTTTTAGAAAAGACTATTCACCCTCCCTCTAGTTCGCTATCTCGACCCTACACGCTCCTCTAGCCATATTAGGACCTTTCAGCAGGGCGAGGTGGGTAGAGCAGGAGCAGTGGGACGGGCAGTGGAGCAATGGCAGGTGCAGCGAGGCGGGCGCGCGGAGCAGTGATAGGAGCAGCGCGGAGCAGGAGTAGGTCGTAGCCACGCTGGAGAAGGCCACGGCGAGCGGACCCTGCGATGAAGGCTCCCGTGGCGGTCGCATGCGTGCGGCACGATGGAGGACCTCGTGGTGGTCACGTGCGTGCTGTGGTGGGGAAGGATCGCATGCATGCGGCGGTGGGGAAAGGAAATGTCACTGGTCTTTTTTCTTTTTGGAGAAACCGTGCTGAAGGTGGAGCATAGCAGGTTTATTGGCCCCGATCGCTGCACAGGCCTAGGACCAGGACGTCTAGATGCACTTGGACGGATGTCCTCACCAGAGCATTATCGACAATAAACTGAAAGTTTACACAACAGTTTAGAGTAACTCCAACAGCTTGGCCATTCTTATTTTGGAGGCTATTTTAGAATTTTATAGCAAAAAGTAGGCTCTACAGTTGTGCTATCTAACTTTGTAAAATGTAAAGTTGGTTATCCCTTGATTTTCAGTGGTCATATAAAGCCAACCAAGGGCGCTCGCTATCTTGACTTTGTAAAATAGTAAGGCTGTTGTAGATCTCTTCTTTTTGAGGAGTTTTCTATTTTACAAAATAGCTAAACAATGAAATTCGACTACTAATTTTAGCCAAGCTACCGGGGGTTGCTTGGCTAATGCTAAAATCAGTCAAGAATGATGAGCAGCTTCAACTTCGTAAGTGACTAGGAGGGGGAGGAAAATAATAATAGTAATACAAGAATAGACTACATAATAAAGTAAAGAAATGTAAAAGGAAAAAATTACGTTCATGCTTCAACATGGTGGGATATGCTTCAATCAAGATCTTTAAAAAAATAAAAAAAATTAAGATTATACATTTCTAAAATATAATTAGGGTAGTGTCCCGAAACCCAACATAGAAGAACACATTACATGATAGTAACTCCGAAACTACACTTCTCAAGCACTAGAATTCATCACCAATACATATTTCCATCGATTATCAAGTTCAACACGCTCTTAGTGTTTTGGACCACTACTAGTTTGCATTCTTAGAATTGTTGATTTGTGCAAGTATGTGTCATGTCGTTTTGATTACCATAATATTTTAGCATGGTTGTTTGGTTGTTTTGTCGACAAACTATATCAATTATAATCCTTTCAATAACAAATTATATTAAGTATTGATGTTTTGGTGTCAAATTATATCAGTTACGGTTGTTTCAGTATATATGTGAAAGGAGACACTTTGCATTGCTGAAAAATAAAAGAGCCCACACGTTGTTAGTGAACAAACATACTCCCTCCATCTAAAAATAGAAGACGTTTTAGGTTTGGACACGGGATTAAAGAGATGTAAAAAGATGTTGTATTCAGGAAACAAGATGGAGAGAGATAGAGATATATTGAAAAAATGTATTGGGAGAAGAGAAATGTGCATTGGGAAGTGAAAGTGTCAAGTATTTTAGGACTAAGTTTGAATTCTATAACGTGTTCTATTTCGGACCGAGGGAGTAAAGAGAGACATTATGTAAATTACATCAATGGAAAACATTTATTTATGAAAAAAATGAAACAACCAATATTTAATTGGGCCTCAATTAGACATTCATGTAGATGTGGTTCCTTTATGAGATTAGATATTTTAGTAGTTGCTTGGAAAATTTAGGAGATTAGATATTTTGGTATCTGCCTAGTCCAAAATAATGTTTAGATATAACTAGCAATGTTTGAAGGAGGAAGCAGCTCATGGAGTTAACCCAAAGATGGCAGAAGTACTAGAAAGAAATGCTAGACTTCGTGATCGTTCTCCTCATAAGCAACTTCAATTAGACTTTGATTGAACATGTTTGGCACAAGTTTGGAAATTCCTACTATATGTAGTAATATACAAGTATTCATTTGTTTTACTAAGCTCATTATTTAACTATTTTCATTGTAGATGATGTCTTTGAAGTTCTATGTGGAGTCTATGGAGGTATTGTGCGTCTAAAGTACAAGCCTGAAGAGAGATGGACTGATGATAGCTATCTATATAAGAACTTTAACAGCCTGTTCGTTTGGCTGTGGCTTGTCGTAAACGATCGTAAATTTCCAGTCGAAACATTATTTTTCTCTCACACAAACCAGCCAGCAGTACTTCTTCACGAACCAGCAACGATACGAACCAGCCAACGAACAACACATCATCGCGTTACTGTTCATCCAGCGTTTTCACAGACCCAGAACCGCGTTTTCACAGACCCAGAGCACTGCAGAGCAACAGTACCGGGTACTGGATGAACAGTATCTACCCGATAAGTTTTCCCTTTTTTTACCCGGAAAAGGAACAGTGTCAGCCCGATAATTTTTTTTATTTTTTCCCCACGCAAAGCGATACAGAACAGGATAAACCCGATACGGAACAGCGCACGCCCGTTATAGCACAGTACACACCCGTTACGTCTTTTTTCCCCTTTTTTCCGCGCCCTCCTTCCCACGCGCAGCGTGGGGGCTCACGCTAGTTCTACCTAATTTTACATTTACTATGAATTCTCATTACCCAGCGAGAGAGAGATTCGATGATGGACACCTATCTAGTTTAATATTTATATATTGTATGCTTATGAGTATGGATTATTTTGTTACCAGATATGGTACCTATTACTTATGAACTACTATTAATTTTTTTAATACGCAGGAGAGCTACATATCTTTATATTTAGAGAGAAAAAAGGGCCCCATATACATTACCAACTCATGTCAGGATCATACATGAGAAGGTTGGAAAAACTTTACAACACGGTTACTCGAAAAATACTTTTAACGACCAAACAACAAAGCAAAGACTCATCCAAAAGCTCCCACCCTATCCAGTCCAAGAGCATGAAGTTTCTTAGCTCCAGCTAGGTACCAAAGCTTATACTCATCTCTAAACTGTCGCAAAAGTTCACTAATAGAGAGGGGAGTCTCCATAAAAAACACAAGCATTAAGGTGCTTCGCTTCCCAAACCCACGGAATATATTAGTCCATGTACCAATCAGCAAAACAAAGATCAATATGTGTAGGAGCTTCGCTTCCCAAACCCAAAGGTGACAAAATACTGAACCAAACTTTCGTGCAAACACACAACTAGTAAGCAAATGTTGAATCGTCTCCTCCAATCACACGAAGAACACCTCTCCAGCTGTGAAAATCCTCGGCGTTGATATCAAATATGGTACCTATTACGTATGAATTGCTATTATTGATATATAGTTCATTGTCAACGTGTTTGCATGAGATTGTATTGTATGTGTGAGTTAAATGTACTAGATGTATATGTGCAGGCTACTTTGTTGCTACCACAGTTGATCCATCTTTTTTTTTTGGTGTATTTAAGTTGTTCTCTATATAAAACTTGCTATAGAAACTATGAGTCGTGAATGATAGTTTGTAAAAAAACATTAATTGTGACATCTCTCTCTTGAAAACTATCCATAGAAACCATGAGTTGAAGACGATGACATATAAATAAATAACCCAAAATTGTTTAAACAATGATGAGTATGAAACCAAGTAATTTTTCGGTAGTAAATAAGCGATCTTCCAATCCTTCAGGACCTGTTTGGAATGGAGAAATGTAAAACAAATAAGAGGAGAAAACACATAAAAAAAGAAAATAAATGTAGGTAGAAAACAAATGATTGAAAAACACAGAAATTTTATAGGAATGAGTGTCTGGAACATCCGAATAGAAGAACATGTTTATTCCTCTATTCTAGTGAATAAGGGCTTGCTTCTCTCTCTAAAAAAATTTCAAATGTTTGAAGTGGATGTTTTATTTCCTCCATTTTATTAAGGAAAGCAAGCCATTTAAGGCCTGTTTGGAATGCGGGAATTTTTTTTTTCCTGTGTTTTTCCTGTGAAATTGAACTGATTCCTATGAAATTCCTACGTGATTCTCGTGAAATTCCTGCGTTTCAAACAGGCCTATAGGAAACAAAAAACTTCATCATTCCTCTATTCCAAACACCATATAAGCAAAATATATGAATTGAATTCTTTTAAAACTCCTCCATTCCAAATAAGCCCTTAATTTTTTTTAAAGAGAAATTGCGTTCCTAAAGACCGGGAAGCCCACCGGATCTGGACAGCAAGGCAGAGAGCTCTTCTGGTCTGGAAATTGGGACCTGCTGACCTGCACTGCACCTATCAAAGCCGGGCAGCTCGCGCAGCCTTGGCAGTGGGAGCGGGCCCACACTCCTGTTCCCACACGGCGGCGGCCGCGCCCGCCATTTGCTCCGCTCCGACGTACTCCTCCCCCCACTCCTGAGCTGTCGCTGACAGCAACTCCCATTGACTCCCGACACCCACAGCCGCACTTACCCGCGTGCCCCCGACACTCCGGCCCCACCATATTAACCCTCTCCCACCGCCACCCGGGCCCCGCCGCGCTTCCCCACCTTACCCGCCTGTCCCCGCGGCCGTCGTCTCCCCCGTCCTATTCTCGAATTCCGAATTCCACTGCGCTGCGCTTCTGCTCCCCCCTTTTCTCTCTCCTTGCTCGCTCCCTCGGATCCCACGCGGCTGCGGCGTCCGAGGCTTAGGGTTTAGCGCGGGGGAGGAAGGATCTTAGGGTTTTGGGAAGAGGAGGAGGAGGAGGAGCGGATGGGGACGGCGGGGAAGGGCGCGTGGGTGGTGCCGGCGCCGGCGTACAGGGAGGTGGACGGGTGGGAAGGCGCGGGGGAGGACGCGCCGGGCTTCAGGTGCGGCCACTCCCTCACCGCCGTCGCGCCCACCAAGGGCCACGGCCCACGGCTCATCCTCTTCGGCGGCGCCACCGCCATCGAGGCCGGCGCGTCCTCGGGCCTTCCCGGCATTAGTTCGGTCCTCCCGTTCCTCGCTCGCGTCAGCTAAGCTTTAAGAGTCTCGCCCTTCCGGGGTTTTGCTCCTTGCGTGATCTAATGGCGGCGTCCTTTGGCTGTAACTGAAGGGCTCGCGGGGGTGACGAACTCGGTGCACTCATACGATGTGGAGAAGCGCAGGTGGACTAGGTACGCGTCGCTGCTGTCTTTTAGATTTTGTTCTTCTTGCTTCCTGGAATGCGGGCATTTAGCTCAATTTCGAGTTCTGCTGTTGCTTCGGAGCTCATTGGAGGTCAATTCTGTAGGTTCTCTCTCTGTGCGATAATACTTTGTTTAGTGTGGTGAACTCTGTATGTAACTTTTAATCCTGATCAAAATTGCATAGAATTGTATGCTTTCCATCCATAATTCAGTGCTAGCTATCGCGCTTGCGTATTTGGAATGTGTCTCCGTGGTAGTGCGGGTGAGCCGGTGACTGCCAACTTTGCATAACATTGTTCTTTGTGAAATGGATTCATTAAATGCTCGGGGTTAAATTCTACGTTTCTGCAGGTTACATCCTGCTGGAGAGCCTCCATCTCCGAGGGCCGCGCACACTGCAGCTGCAGTGGGCACCATGGTTGTTTTCCAGGTACTAGGGCCCTGGGATCTTCAAATTCCATTTTCGCGCCAACTTGTTCAGTTGCAATTTACACAATGTCGATGTAGGGTGGGATTGGACCAGCAGGCCACTCCACAGACGATCTATATGTCCTTGACCTCACAAACGACAAGTTTAAATGGCACAGGTTAGATTGACTCAAGATGCACCGTTTCTTTTTCCTATGTGCTTTCCTTTTTATCTTGTTTGTCATATTGTGATCTGACGTGTCCTCTCCCTGGCACTTGATGCAGGGTCGTTGTTCAAGGGGCAGGGCCTGGTCCTCGCTATGGTCACTGCATGGATCTGGTATTCCAGCGGTATCTTGTCACTGTTTCAGGAAATGACGGTTAGCTCCTACATGCACAGCTCCTCCTAAATGTATTTCTGCAATAATTACTATGACGTCACACTTATTTTTAGAAGGCCATTTTATTTGACCAGTAACACTCTTTTAACTTCTTTTTTTTCATAACGTGTGTCCTTGGATTCCACTAACAAGATAAGTAGATAACGGAACTGCAACATTGTCTGTTTTTTCATCAAAAATACTTTAATAAATCCAGGGCTTGTTTGCTTGGTGCCTGCCAGGCAGTTGGGAAGCCAGGCAAAGATCTAGACCCCAGGCCAATGAAATCCAACGCCTGGGATCTCTTGCCTGGGTCAGGCAACTTTTGAGTCCTCTAAGCAAACAGCCTCCCAGTGTTTTAAACTGAGTCATCTAATCTGCACCAAGGAATGCTCTTTTACAACATTTCTGTGCAGTATGTGAGTACACAAATAATTTTTCCAATGTAACAGCAGTTTTGAAGTTTGAACAGAATAGCTTTAAAGAAGATACAGTTGGCATTATAAATTTCACAAGTACTTGAAGAGGTTCTACAAAAAAAAAAAATCAAGTAATGTTTATTTAGAAGATAAGACAGTTTCTTCAAAAATAGATATGTCCTGTTTCAGTATTCTGGTTCTCAGTAGTAAACTACGGTGTACTTGTTAGTTTGTTACTCGTAACTCATGATTACAATTCAGCCAAGTGGTGTGATCTATTTTGTTTCTTTTAAGGGCTTGTGGTCAGTAGTTCTTTACTTAAGTTCCTGGGCTTATCCCCCATCTTTTGTTACAGGAAAGCGGGTATTGTCAGATGCTTGGGCTTTGGACACAGCTCAGAAACCATATAGGTGGCAGAAACTTAACCCTGAAGGTGATAAACCTTCAGCAAGAATGTAAGTTGTCCAATGACCTTCATGACCTCTATATTCTTTGTTCAGTATACTGACTTATTTTATATTCTTATCATACAATAATTGTCCTCCTTTTCTCCCTTCTTTCTAGTGTATCCTACAACACTATTAGTTGATCAACAAAATTGAGTTCCTACTAGAGGGTAGTTATTTCAGATTTTTGGCTTTAGTTTCTGCAAACTTCTCTACCTTCACGTCCTACTACTTTGTTTGGATTTTGTTGAATCTTTGTTGGACTTCTAGCTGTATAGATGAACCATCTCCAAGAAATAGGGGAGGACCATCAATTTAATAGGTGGATTAGTTTAATATACTTTATTCGCTCTAAAAGAATTGTAAGGAAAGTCACATATGCTCTGAATGCATGCTGGGGAACATTTGCTCAATGCAATATTATTGCTATATGCTGTAAATGCAACATAAAGCTGGCGATTAAGGTCTATTAGGCATTGTGTCTGCATTGAATTTCAAATGTCTGTATAAGTATGCAATGTTTCTTTTAGCTGTTTTTAATTTAAATCACTACAGGTATGCTACTGCCAGTGCACGCTCTGATGGCATGCTTTTACTATGTGGTGGAAGGGATGCTTCGGGCACGGTAGACTCCTCTGCTTTTGTCACTGCTTGATAGATTTAAAAGACTGCCTATTTTGTTTGTTATCGTGTTGGCTGTCAATATTTAGCTCTGCTCTGCTAACCTAGAATCTTACATGTTATATATGGTAATAATGAAGATCACCAATCAAGGCCTATGTAATACTTTCTTATAATCCAAAGAGTCACCCCTTCATTAGTTTCGCTGCATATTTTCAGCTTACCTTATATGCCAAATCTTCTGTTGTAATGATGTATCTTCGCATTGACATTGCAAAGAATTGAAATTAGAGAAATACCATTGCAAGGCAGTTATATTGC
This sequence comes from Miscanthus floridulus, assembly GCF_019320115.1. Taxonomy (NCBI): domain Eukaryota; kingdom Viridiplantae; phylum Streptophyta; class Magnoliopsida; order Poales; family Poaceae; genus Miscanthus; species Miscanthus floridulus. Next base: position 19,672,920 of record NC_089596.1, read on the forward strand.
TAATTGACTTTGCAGTTCCTGTCTTTTTATGAAAAATAACATGTGGTTAAAGCCATGTTTTTACCCTTCTCGTGGAATTGGACCTGCAATGAGTTTCATAGTACATGGTAGTGTAGCATGCGTTTATCATGTGGGATACCTGCAGTGGATTCCATACTAGGATCTGGAGGGATTTATCTTGTTAATCAATTTAGCTACTTCCTTCAAAATTCTGTTCAGTTTTTCATATTTCCCATTCTATGTGTTGAAATTTATTTGACGATAATTGCAATGCATTTGCAGCCACTTTCTGACGCCTATGGACTATTAATGCATACAAATGGCCAGTGGGAATGGACTCTAGCCCCAGGGGTATCTCCATCTCCAAGATATCAGCATGCAGCCGTAAGTCACCTATACCATATGTAAGCTGAATTACTTAATATGGTGCAATCACAACCAGCTGATTTGCATAACTGCTCCAAATTGAACCTTTTGACCTTAACAGTGTATTTATTTAGTTTTGAAAGTGATTCCTTCCTTATTGCTCTAGTTTGTTCACTTAAGTGTTAATGTTAATTTGCTTTGCCCTCTCCTGATGGTCTTGAACTCTAGGTTTTTGTTGGTGCTCGGTTGCATGTTACTGGAGGTGTCCTTAGAGGAGGTAGAGCTATTGAAGGAGAGGGCGCAATAGCAGGTAAGCTTATCCTTTTGCTCCTCCTACCTTCAGAAACATCTATTTGTCTCTTAAGCCTGACAAAACCACACATTGTGAAGTCCTGGACACTGCTGCTGGAGTTTGGTTGGATAGAAATGGCATTGTGACCTCTCGTACTTTGAAGTCATCCAATGAGCATGATGCTGCTTCGGATCTACTTCGGCGCTGTCGTCATGCTGCTGCCTCAGTTGGTTCTCAGATTTACATTTATGGCGGACTCAGGGGAGGTAAATGATGATGGATATCATTTTTGGTGCTTCTCTGCCCTGTTTTGTTTTGGTTCATCTGAAAACCAAAACCCTTCTAATTGGCATTATGGCAGTTTTTGAGGTTGTAGACTTGTAGTTTCCTTTTGTTATTAATAGATAGCACTACAATACCAATGGTTTGTTATTCACTTATTCTGATGTAGTGGCTTGTCACTTCAATGTGTTTAGTGTAGGCAGCCCATACATATTTGGATAACTAGACTCATAACGTGGTAGATTCTCACAGCATGCAGCATTATTGTAGCAAATTACTGAGTTTCTGATGTTAGGTAATGGTAGGACCACCAATGTTTAGCAAGCCACTTAACACTTATATTTTTCAGTAAATGTTTGAACAGATGGGCAACTGACCTGCTCATTATTTCAGTTAGTTTATGTTTTTTTATTCATTACTGAAATCTAGGCCACCCCTAGTGCAATTTTCGGTGTGATGATTAAGTTGCCATCAATTTGTGCCACAGAAATCTGACATTCTTTTCCAACAGATATCCTCCTCGATGATTTCCTGGTTGCTGAGAATGCACCTTTCCAATCAGAAATCACTTCATCTATGTACAATGTTGATAGAGTCCCTAGGGGGGAATCTCAAAATAAAAACAATAGTTTTCATTCAGATTCACCTGTCCATCAATCTACAAACAGGCAAGAGACAGCTTCTGGTTTCAGGTTCCTAACTTGTCATCTTTGGTGCTAATAGAGTTTTTATGCTTTTGACTTCATGAAAGCTAAATGAGTTCACATCGTTTCCAGTGCGGACAAGAAGTCAATTGACATGTTGATAGAGGCCTCAACTGCGGAAGCTGAAGCTGTCAGCGCTGTATGGCGAGCTGCTAAGGAAGCATCTGCAGCATCTTCGGAAGACAGTCTTTCGGAGGGAATAGGATCTGAGTCCCCACTGAGTGAAACTTCACCAATGCCTGAAGATTTCGATGATGGGGGATCCCTAGAACCAGATGTGAAACTACATTCTAGAGCAGTATGTATTCTCATGCAAATTCATTCGATTTCCTTTTTAAAATTGGATACTGACAAAATCATCATTACAAAATAATTGGAATCAAGAAGAGTCCTTTCCTTAGCATTTGAAGGCAACTATCCAATGGTTGTGAAGCATAGAGCTGGGACTGGTTGGCTAACTGTTTTAGTACAAATTTTCTTCAATTAGAATAACCAATTACCTAAGTAGAAACCTATTCAATCTAATATAATAATGTGGCCTCTGCAATTAACTAGGCTTTAGCAATATCCTGAATGAGATTTCATGGCTGATTGTGTTATCCAAAGGTTTCTGGTATGATTTTCTTGCAAATGAAGCTGTTTTCTTCATCCAAGCTCTATGCTTTCTCAATTTTTGGTCAATGCAAATTATTGATCCTGAACTCCTGATCTTTGATTTTGAAGGTTGTGGTTGCTAAAGAAGCAGTAGGAGATTTAGGATGCTTGGTCAGACAACTCTCACTGGATCAATTTGAGAATGAAAGCAGACGGATGCATCCTTCAAACAATGACCAATCTTATCCAGGCAGGAGAACATTAAATAGACAACGATCACCACAAGGTTTGCATAAGAAGGTATGTCCAAAATTTACTTTCTCTTGATTTTGTGGCAGGAATTCTCTGTTCTTACTCTTTTCTTGCAGGTTATTTCGTTCTTACTTAAGCCAAGGAATTGGAGAGCTCCTGCTGATAGAACCTTTTTTCTGGATTCTTACGAAGTTGGCGAGCTATGCTATGCTGCCGAGCAGATTTTTATGCAAGAACCAACTGTTTTACAATTAAAAGCACCAATTAAAGTATTTGGTGATCTTCATGGGCAGTTTGGGGACTTAATGCGCCTTTTTGATGAGTATGGTTTTCCGTCAACAGCAGGTGACATAACGTAAGTAGCCCGTGAACTTCATACCTCTTTTGAATGTACATTTGAAACTACTGAACCGAAAGTTTTGGAATGTGTGTTTTTTCTGTACACTATCTTTGTTTTTGTATTGTTTTGTGGTCATGTTCTGCCATGCACTCTAAACTTACCCTTTCTGTTAATTTAACACACTTGCTTTTTTAGGTATATTGATTATCTCTTCTTGGGAGACTATGTTGACCGAGGTCAGCACAGCTTGGAGACAATAACTTTGCTTCTTGCTCTTAAAGTGAGTACCAATACCTAAAATGCCTTTGTCGCTGCAACCATTTGTATAAAATTTACTTCTGATCTTTGAGAAACATTACAGATTGAGTACCCTGAAAATGTACACTTGATCAGAGGAAATCATGAAGCTGCTGACATCAATGCTCTTTTTGGCTTCCGTCTTGAATGCATTGAGAGAATGGTAGGCATGCAGTTCTGCATATATTTATTTGAATTGAAATATTGCATGCATTAGTTGAATGAACCCTTCAATGTAGGGTGAAAGTGATGGGATATGGGCTTGGACAAGATTCAATCAACTGTTCAATTATCTCCCACTTGCTGCCATGATAGAAAAGAAAATAATCTGCATGCATGGTGGCATAGGAAGGTCAATAAACACCGTGGAGCAAATTGAGAAACTTGAAAGGCCTATCACAATGGATGTTGGTTCCATTATCCTCATGGATCTCCTATGGTACTTGGTTGCCATTTCATCATCTTCACATTCATCTATAGCATGATTGTAAATACTTTTTTCTTACATAAATACAGGTCTGATCCTACAGAAAATGATAGTGTGGAGGGTTTGAGACCTAATGCACGAGGGCCCGGCTTAGTGACATTTGGGGTACGTATGACCGTATGATGGTTCTGTTGCTATAGACTTCTTGATAGTTGTGTTTTCTTTTATTTTATCATGAGTTAGTCACTTCAGATTGAATATTGTGTTCTTTTTTAGAGAATCAGTCTTGTCTATCTTGTTGTTGATCCTGCTGATTAAACTTGTTTCTTATTAAATTTTCAGCCTGATCGAGTATCAGAATTCTGTAAACGAAACAAATTGCAATTGATCATAAGAGCCCATGAGTGTGTTATGGATGGGTTTGAGCGTTTCGCTCATGGACAATTGATCACTTTATTTTCGGCAACAAATTACTGTGGTATGTATCTTGCACCTTCTAGCTCATTTTTAAACTATGTTTCCTTTTTGTTGTTTTCTCTTATACCTTTCCTGCACCAGGTACTGCGAACAACGCAGGGGCCATACTTGTTGTTGGCAGGGGCTTAGTTATCGTGCCAAAGTTAATTCATCCACTTCCACCACCTGTTAATTCACCTGAGTCCTCCCCTGAACGTGGGGATGCCACATGGATGCAGGTCAGAATTAATCTTTTTCTCCTTTTACTTATTTCTTCGTGGGGGGCTGAGGGAAAAATGAGGATCGATCAAGAATTGTAAGTTGTTGGAAACTACTGAATGCATATTAGTTAAAAATATATATTTCTGTGCCTATTTGATCACTGAATGCCTTGCCATGAGTTATTCTTCTGTCTTCTATTGTGGGATTAAAAATAGGCTAACTTACAATGGTCTTGGAATTCTAATTATCTGTAGGAGCTTAATATTCAGCGGCCACCTACTCCAACCAGAGGGCGGCCACAGGCTGCCGGTGATAGGAATTCTCTTGCTTACATATGATACTTGACTTGACAGAGCCACCTCAGATTTCTGGATATGTTTGTTTGTAATCAGAAATTTCTTTACCAGTTTCAAGGTACATATGGTATAGCCAAGAAGAACAACCAACAGGATATCATGGATACACTTGTGATCAGTTCCCTGGTAATCCATTGTGATGCATCGGTTTTAAGTGTAGTTGTGCGCTACCGTGACTTCAGCTCCTCACTGGGAAGCTGCATAACAGCATTTCAGATCTCAAGCAACATTATATGCTTCCCAGCCTGATTTGGCGCTCTACTCCATTGTTTGTTGGGAAAGTTGCGATACCGGTGGACAATAATCAAGTCTGATGTAGTTGTAATAGCTAATCTGTAATTTTAGTGTACATGGATAGATTGTTCTTTCTTCAGAGTAAGAAGGTTTGCAAATGTTTGCATACCGTGTTGCAGCGTGGGACGCTGTTTAAACAGGACAGCCATACAAGTTACCAGATCTGAGTTAGATTGGGCAGAGAGATCTGAGCCATTTCATTTGCTCTTTGCGGAGCATGAATGTAATGGGTTGTGTTGTGAAATATTGAATTTGTTATAGGTGTTTGTGCAATAAATTAAGTTTTGCTTAATTCAGTGAATGCTTTGATTTTTAGTGACCCGAGTTACAAATGAATATATTTTGGGAGATAAATTGTCTAAAAGAGCAAAAGCTACTCCTAGTTGCAAATAAGTTTTTGTTTTGGGTTATCATAGTAAACCATTTGAAACTTTGGTTAAAAATTACCTTTTGTATGTTTATTAGTTTAGAAATTTCAAAGTGATACAAGTAGATTTTGTCTCCAAATGGGGTTTAGTAAAAGTATACCTAGTTATGTTTCAGAAATATTGCTTTACATAATTAAGAATACTAGTCGAAGTCATTTTGGAGATTTGATTGCAGAACATCAGTGTCTATAAATGAAAGTCCGGCTAAACACAACTTTATATAGAAATTAAAACTATAATCTGTCACTTATATTATACCTACCTTTTAGGTACTTATAAGGAAGAAGCAAAAGAAACATGGTGTTTATATGTAGAAAAAAAAAACATTAGCCATATCTTTTTTTTTTTTTTTGAGAAAACAGGAGGAGCAAGAAGCTCCTACTGAGATTAAATTAAAATAGAAAGAGTACAGGTATACAAATTACAAAAACGGTAAAAGAGGGAGGAGGTGAAGGTGAAGGTGAAGATGAGGGTGAGAAAGGGACTTAAGATACAAAGAAAGAGAGGAAGAAAATCATGAAAAGAAGACAGAAAAAATATGCAGGTGTTCTTAAATTGAGAAACAAAAAATAAAGCATAGGAAGAAAGGGTCCAAAACATTTTTTTGAACGAACAATGCCTGATGTGTGTTTATATCGATATAGACCATAGCCAGACAACTGAAAATAAACTATAGAAAAACAACAACGAACCTCGTGCCGCAACAACTCACAAAGAAGACCAACACCACCTAGCTCTAAATGTGATTGACAGCCACTAAGCCACGAAGAAGCCACAAACGCTCCTGCCTATCCAACAATGCCCAATCGCATACCGTTAAGAGCATGAACTCGTGGACGTCTGTATAATCGTATAAATCGGTGCAAAGGAAGCCACATTCTTTTATTTGTTGTGCAAGCAATGTCATATGCATCACTCTTATATACTTGTTGTCAGACGCCTGTTTAGACACCCCACAAATTTCAAAATATAGGAAAGTTTTTCACCTTAATGTATGGAAATATAATGACTTGGTCAAGTTTTTTTTAATTCAATTCAAATGCATATATTAAAGGGGAGATTCCTCTATATGTTGGGGTTCAAAAGCTTTAATTATATTTATCTTATGTAATTTTAAATTGAGTTGTCATCAATCACAAAAATAAGAGAGATTGTAAGTGCATTTGGCCCACCTATGCCGGTTTTAGTGTATTAATGACAAAGCAATTTATGAACTAATCAATTTGATGAGATTCAAATGTAGCTGAAAGCATCTAGGCCCCTAGTTAGGTTTCGGTGATTAATGGCGACACAAGATTACCGTGACTAACGTGTGTTTTGCTGAGACATCTAAGTTAGGTCATGGTAATGACGATTGTTTGGGTAATTATGGTTTTCATGCCCCTATCGATGGAAATCGTTTTGGTTTTCAAAGGATTGACGATAAGGTTAAGGACGGACTAGTTCTAAGTGTCGATAGGCGTTGGAGAGGCACTTAGAGTAGTTTAGAACTTTATTTTTCCTTTGGCCGTACTATTAAGGGGGTATGAACTAGTAGCTTGACCTAGGTGAGTGTAATGCGTTAGGTGTGGTGCACACTTGTCAAACTTAGCACTAGGTAGCTCAGGGACAACTCAAAGATCGATTGGAGCAAACTTTATTCACAAAGCTTTTCGGCTTGAAGTGAATGGAGGGTAAATTCACTTACCGAACGCTAGAAGTGCAGGGACTGGACTCTGGATGCTGAGTCCAGTCAGTTCACAGGATGCGCAGGCAAGGCTTTCACCAGACCGGACGCTGGGGCAAGGCAGAGACCGGACACGCAGGTGCCGAGATTTGTAGCAGCGGGGCTTCGGTCTTGTCTTGACCGGACGCAGCGTAGGAACTTGACCGAACGCTCGCGTACCTAGAGTCCGATCAATAACAGAATGAATCCAGAGAAGGTTTTTGGGGATCTAACTCGTCAGGTCAGGGTGGACTAGACTCCGCAGTGAGTCCGGTCACTCTAACGGTCGACTATTTGAGTTGGCAGAGTTGCAGCCATAGTGTACTGACCGAACGTGTCCGGTCACCTTGAAATGTGCTGAGTTGGACCCCAACGGGTATGTTTTGAAGTGGGGAGTATAAATACTTCTCCTACTCGTCCAACTTAGCACTCTTGCCTATTTGTTCAGTTGAGAAACACCTTTGGAGTGCAAGGGAGAGCAAGGGCCTAGTGGAGTGATTAAGATATGAGAATCCAAGATTAAGGACCTCATTAGTGCTTAGGGAGTAGCAAGTGTGCATCCACCTTTTTCATTAGACTTGTCTTGGTCAAGTGAGAGTTTGTGCTTGTTACTCTTGGTGATCGCCATCACCTAGATGGCTTGGTGGTGATTGGACGCTTGGTGATCATCCGGCGGAACTTGTGGATGACCCAAGTCATGGTGTGAGCGGTTGTGGGTGATTTACCATAATGGAGTGTCGAAGAATTAGCCCATAGAGAGCACTTGATCCTTGCGTGGATCAAGGGGGAGCTACACCCTTGCGCGGGTGCTCCAACGAGGACTAGTGGAGTGTGGCGACTCCCTGATATCTTGAAAAAACATCACCATGTTCCTCTCCCTCTCTTTACTTTGAGTATTTACATTTGAGCAATTCAATTTATGTCTTTACATTCTTAGAATTGCCATGCTAGAGTAGGATTGGAACCTAGGGTGCAAAACTTTTGTGCGGTAAATCATAGCGAACACTTTTAGGCATAAGGGAGTGAAATGGGCTAAGTGTAGGGTTTAATTATTGCAAGAAATTTAGAAATAGCCCAATTCACCCCCCTCTTGGGCATCTTGATCCTTTCAATAAGCTTATGTTGTCCCTTGTATTGCATTGTAATATAAAACATGTTTAATTTTCAGTAATACACTTAGGGCTTGTCTAACATGGTTAAGATAACCGCTAAAAAGCGTGTGAAAAAGGTTAACCTTGGATCAAACTTGACAAGCAACTAGATTTACCTTTCTTGTATTGCATTGCATATGCATGTGTGTTGCTTTGTCATTTCTTTTCGGTTAAGTTTTGAGCACCCGCTGTGTTCGTCCACAAATAGAAAGAGCATTTGAAACTCCTAATGGTTGAAATCCCTATTGTGTGGCCACATGGTGCTCCTCACCCCTTTTATCGCTTATTTTCATAAAAATATACATAGCCTAAGGCAAAATATTTTGAAAATTTTGAGGGTTTGAGAGAGGTCTCTCATATCAGTTCCAATTGGTGGTTATTTGTATATGAATTGGAACTTGATTGGGAGAAAGTGTCATGAAGGAAGGAGGATCTGTAGCTAGGAGAGGACCAGACGCAACACCGGACTCAGGACCAGACTCTCCATCTGCAGTGTCCGATCAGTGCTCTATGGACATGATGCATGAACAGTGACCACGCCGCGTCTAGTGTTAAGTCTACGCGGTGTCCGATCATTACGTGGTGTTTCAGAGAAGAAGACCGGACTCCAGGCCGCGTCCGATCATCATAAAACGGATGCGTCAGGTTGTGTCGAGAGCCTTTCTGGTGCTCTCTATATGTGACCTGACTCTGAGAATGCAGCGTCAGGTCGTCTCCACGTGTGCGTCCGGTCACAACAGTGGAAGCACGTTTGTTTTCAAAATCTGGCTGACACATGGGGCCAGCACTTCCCTTTTCGGCAACCTCCTGGCTCACTCTCTTACTATCAAGTGGGGCCGCTCTATCTCCCTTCCCAAAATCAGAACCACCACACTCTCTCTCACGCACACGCCGCCGCCCATACTGCTCGCGCAACCCTAGCCACCGCTCTTGCCACTCCGGCCACCGCGCATCATCACTGGCTCTGGCTGCCTCATTCGTGCGCCCACGCGTAGCACCGCCACCATGGCCGCCTATTCACCCTGCGCTCGCGCCACCCTCATGCCCGCGTTCTGCCACGTCCTTGCTCACCGCGACGAGGGCAGTCACCACCGCCATCGGGATCCACTACCACCGCTGGTCACACCATCTCCTTACTTGACCACGGTAACTCAGTGCTCATGTTCTCGGCATCCAGAGCTCCGTGTTCGGTGTTTCCTTGGTCCGCTGCCGATTCCTCTAGGGTGAGCACTCTGCCTGCCCCTAAGTGGTCTATAGAATGCTTCTACCAGTCTAGCACATGTTCTTGATTCTTTCCTCTGCTACTTTCGCTTGCAGATCCCTTGCCGTGATTGTGTGGTGCCCCAACATGCTCGGTTCTCACCTTTTCATAGGTACCGGCTATGATTTAAGGTAGCAAGCCATCTCCTCTTTTCTTAACTAATTGCTTGCTTGTTCTAAGGACCATTGCTCCTCTAGAATATAATGTTACTTATGTATACTTCCTATTCTAACTTGTGCAGTGAGTTTGGGGCAGCAAGTCAGTGCTTGTCAGTTGTCAGTGGAAGATAAACTCAGGGCCAAGCCCACGAGTATGGATTGAGGCCAAGCCTCACAAGTGTCAGTGGGTAGCGATGGCATAGTCAGTGGTAGTGGTTCTTATAGTTGATCTTGTCAGTGATTGTCAGTTACAGGGGAGCGGTGTTTTGTCAGTCTTTTCTCTCTATGGCAGTTTATCTCTCTATGGCAGTTTGGCTCAGTGCAAGAACATTAGGGGTGGTCCCGACGATGATGAGAGGCGTCCACCTCATCTGACAGCAAAGGAAAAGGATAAGGGGCCCAAGAAGGTGATGACAAAGAAGAAGCGCAAGCGTGGTGACATAGAGGCAAAGAGAGCAGCGGCAGTAGCAGCTGCTGAGCATGCTAAGAGAGGTGATAGAGGTAGTGGTATTCGTATTAGAGATCACCTGACAGTAGCTTAGAGGAGTGCAGTGGATAGGTATTAGACAGCGAGTGGTAGTCCACGTGGGACTATCATGCTTGGTGGTTCACATGTCTCTCATACTGATCCTATTGAGGATACCACCCAGGGAGAGACCAAGCAGCCATAGACAGAGTAGGAGGAGGCAGCGCAGCAGCAGGAGTAGCCACTATGACGCTCAGGTCGTGCTCGTGCTCAGGTGACACCTAGGTCAGAGAGGCAGAGGCATGGTTCTCGGCCACCTCCTAGACCACGAGGCTCGCCACCAGTAGAGCACTTGGACTTGAGGGTAGCCATAGCTCGGTAGGTGCAGCAGCTTCACTTTGTGGAGGTTGAGCAGTGGTTCCCACCTCAGTGGGATGAGAGGGCTTCAGAGGGTTTCTATACAGTGCTGTAGGAGGATTTCTATAATGAATATCTGAACAATGGTGTAGCTTTCAAATCTTAGAGAGTGTGCCCTTTGGAGGCTATAGTGGTAGCTGGAGGAGAGCAGGTTCATCCCCACCTCACTTTCCTGCCTAGCTTGGCAGACCTCTTGGGGTAGACCGACAGGTATGTTGCTAGTTGGGTCAGAGAGTTCTATGCCTCCTTATGGATCGACCTCGGTTATAGGTACATTCACTTTGCTTTTAGAGGATGTGACTGCAGGTTGTACAGCAATAGGATCAGAGAGATACTGAGGATTCTAGAGTTAGCCACTAGGATTCACCAGATCTGTTATGGACAGACTCAGCCACCAAGACGTCCTCATGGCGGAGAAGTGCCACCCACAGACTTAGTCAGAGCCTGCTTTTGTGAGCCATTCGGAGAGGGTTCGAGGCGCACTCCAGGTGCCCTTACACCTACAGCTCGCCTCCTAGACTCAGTTATGAGGAGGACCTTGCTCTTGAGGGGTGGCTAGCGTGAGGGTTTGACTCATATTTAGCTTTGGTTAGTCCACCACTTGATCTCTCAGACACCATTTGATATTTGGGACATGATACTTTCAGAGATGGAGGACACTATTGTAGAGGGCTTCAAGGGCCACCGTCAGCTGTCGTATGCCCATTGAATCTACTTTCTCATACTACAGGCATGTTCACATATACCTCCTGAGGTAGTGGTTGAGTTAACTGGTACTACTATTGAGTTCCCCTAGTATGACATGCGCCAGCTGGTGGGTTCTAGTCCTAGGAGTAGGACACCAAGGCAGAGACATCTCTAGAGGCCAGAGGTGCCAGAGACAGAGGATGAGCAGGACGAGGCCATTAGGGCCCTTGTAGAGTCAAAGCTTGTAGACTTGGAGGCACAGCAGGACGATGAGGATGAGGACGACCTATCTGACAGCTCCGACGAGGACTACCGGCCTATTCCATGGATGCCCCCATGGGCTCACGACAGAGAGGCTAGTGGTTCTAGCTCAGCTCCACCTCAACCACCGTAGATAGACCCTGCTCTGATAGCGATACTTGACAGGATGTAGCAGGAGCAGACACGTTAGGCATAGGCCACAATTGTAGCTCTCGCTCAAATGCAGACCTGACAGGACCAGTTCCAGCAGCAGTAGCATGCCATTCAGCAGCAATAGCTAGAGACTAAGCAGCAGCTTCTTGGTTTCATGCAGCATGTCCCTATAGCTACAGGGATTGCTCCTTATTGGCCCACATTGTAGCTTGGTTCGACTGTTACTAGTACCCTAGTGACTCCAGCTATACAACCTAGTGGGCTTCAGAGTTAGGGACACACAGCTACACATTTGCCTCACCTACCGAGCAGGTTTCGTAGTGGTTTGCTACACCAGGGACACAGACTCAGGGTTTCACTCCAATTGTCACCAGATTCACCCTTACTCAGTCCAAGTCATTGTTGGTGACAGATACACTGGTCTCTAGGAGCTTGGCTGCCACTTTTAGCGAGATCACAGGTCTCCCCACACCTCTAGAGCTTTAGGTGCCTATTACTACAGCAGCAGCTCTGGTCATAGGGACTACCGAGACTCTCTCATCTTCTGTTGCTTCATCAGAGTCGCCTCAAATAGTCACTCCTACACTTGAGGCTTCAGCGACAGAGACAAAGACAGTTGTGGCTCCACTTCCTACAAAGATAGCTTTAGAGCCACAGGGTCAGGCTATAGCTTCATCTTCTACTTCTCAGCTAGCTGACCCAGTTACTGAGACCGCAGAGCAAACTCAGACCGCTTCACTTCCTGCTTTGGAGTCAGAGGGTCAGCCACCGATTGCTCCAGCCGATCCGATAGTTCTGAGTCTAGAGTCAAATGATGATGCTACTCAGTTTTAGATCTCTCACCATACCTCAGTACCTGACTCGTCTGCTCCTACCTTGCCATCTAACCCTTAGGTTTTGGTGCTTGATGCCAAAGGGGGAGAGAGAGCGAGTATGTTATATTTAGGGGGAGCATGTAAGATGGACTCGTTCTTTTTGTGTGTGATACTTCATGCACTCATGTTTACTTTCATGCATTGTGATATATGTGTGATTGTGAGACTTATGTGACATGTGTGCTCTCTACTTTGATATATATATGTCATGTCACTTGGTTATGCTCATTTGCTTTGCTTCCGTGTTTTACTCTGATACAAATGAGCTTTAGTTTGTGTACTCGTGCTTATTTCATATCTTGTGAGTACATTGTGTTGGCTTGGGTCATATAAACATGCCTAACCCTTTTGTTCTTACTGTCAATTGCTTATATGAACTAAGCATGTTGAAAACCTCACCCATCTCTTATACACATACTCGAGGTTGTGTTGTCATCAATCACTAAAAAGGGGGAGATTGAAAGCATCTAGGCCCCTAGTTGGGTTTCGGTGATTAATGACGACATAAAATTACTGTGACTAACATGTGTTTTGCAGAGGATCTAAGTTAGGTCATGGTAATGGTGATTGTTTGGACAATTATGGTTTTCATGCCCCTATATGGAAATCATTTTGGTTTTCAAAGGATGGACGATAAGGTTAAGGATGGACTAGTTCTAAATATCGATAGGCGTTGGAGAGACACTTAGAGTAGTTTAGGACTTTGTTTTTCCTTTGGCCGTACTATTAAGGGGGGTATGAACTAGTAGCTTGACCTAGGTGAGTGTAATACGTTAGGTGTGGTGCACACTTGTCAAACTTAGCACTAGATAGCTCAGGGACAGCCCAAAGATCCATTGGAGCAAACTTTGTTCACAAAGATTTTCGACTTGGAAGTGAATGGAGGGTAAATTCACTGACCGAATGATGGAAGTACAGGGACCAGACTCTGGATGCCGAGTTCGGTCAGGTCACAGGGCGCGCAGCCAAGGCTTTCACTAGACCGGACGCTGGTGCAAGGCAGTGACTGGACGCGCAGGTGTCGAGATCTGTAGCAGCGGGGCTTCTTTTTTGGCTTGACCAGACGCGGCGTAGGAACTAGACCGGACGCACTTGTACCTGGAGTCCAGTCAACAACATAATGCATCTAGAGAAGGTTTTCGGAGACCTAACACATTAGGTCAGGGTGGACCTGACCCTATAGTGAGTCTGGTCACTCTAACGGTCCACTATTTTAGCTGGCAGAGTTGCAGCCACAGTGTACTGACCGAACGCGTCCGATCACATTGATTGGTGTGTCCGGTCACCCTGAAATGTGCTGAGTTGGACCCCAACGGGTATGTTTTGAAGTGGGGAGTATAAATACTTCTCCTACTCATCCAACTTAGCACTCTTGTCTATTTGTTCAGGTGAGAAACACCTGTGGAGTGCAAGGGAGAGCAAGAGCCTAGCGGGGTGATTGAAATTTGAGAATCTAAGATTAAGGGCCTCATTAGTGCATAGGGAGTAGCAAGTGTGCATTCACCCTTCTCAATAGACTTGTCTTGGTCAAGTGAGAGTTTGTGCTTGTTACTCTCGGTGTCGCCATCACCTAGACGGCTCGGTGGTGATTGGAAACTTGGTGATTATCCAATGGAGCTTGTGGATGTCCCAAGTCATGGTGTGAGCGGTTGTGGGTGATTCACCGTGATGGAGCATCGAAGAATCAGCCCATAAAGAGCACTTGATCCTTGCGCGGATCAAGGGGGAGCTACACCCTTGCGCGGTTGGTCCAACGAGGACTAGTGGGGAGTGGCGACTCTCCGATACCTCAGAAAAACCTCGCCGCTTTCCTCTCCCTCTCTTTACTTTGAGCATTTACATTTGAGCAATTCAATTCATGTCTTTACATTCTTAGAATTGCCATGCAAGAGTAGGATTGGAACCTAGGGTGCAAAACTTTTGTACGGCAGATCATAGCGAGCACTTTTAGGCACAAGTGGGTGAAATGGGCTAAGTGTAGGGTTTAATTATTGCAAGAAATTTAGAATTAGCCCAATTCACCCCCCTCTTGGGCATCTTGATCCTTTCAGTAGCTATTATCCCTTTGGGGATTGAATTAAGCTTGTGACCCCTCAATTTTAATGAAGAAGTGGCGCTGAGCTCAATAGAGGCTTTATTAGTTTTATATTTTGATATTGAGTATAGAATACGCCATACTATAAAAGGGATACAAATCTCAAATACTTGAGGAAGACAGAGTGCTCAAGTTGAGTTGTTCAAGAGGATGTCACTCGGTTTAGGTGGATTAACTTGGCGTGTACTTGGACTCTTGTAACATCAAAATTGGTGTTGGGTGTTTTAATAGCGCTTCATCAAATTTGGCCATGTTATTAGTCTCTACTAGGGACGAGTTGAAGTCATGAAGCCTGGAAGGGGGGGTGAGGTATTTCATTCCTATTGGCCATGACGCCTAAAACGATTTAGGTCTCGCTGGTCTTGGGCCTCGTGTTTCTTGTTGCAATTGCAATCTTGTTTTTTCTGTGTGCCTATGCGTATGGGTGTGTGTGTCCTGTGTTCAATGTGTGTTGAAGTGTGGCTTGTGGAGGTTTTCTCGCTTTTAATATAATGATAATATGTGTTATGTTTTTTTATAAAAATACGCTATTTATATATTATTGTCAAAGTCGTATTTTGAAGACTATGCCAATATACAAATGTGTCACTTATTTATGTGTAAATGGAAATGCGGTTAAACACAAGTTTATTTGGGGGAAAAACTATATTGCCATATTATACTTATCAGGTGTACCGCTGAGAGATGACACAAAAAGGGAAAAGAGTCTAATACATGTAGACGAGACATTTAAAATCCAAAACTGTACTAAGAAATCACACAAAAAATGAGGGCAAAGGATCCAAAACAAAACATGTACACAAGACATTTAAAATATGAAGACAGGAGCAAAAAAAATCCAAAAATATTGGGACTACTTTAAAATATGAAAAGAGGGCAAAGAGTCCAAACATGTGCACCAAACATTTAGTATCCAAAAAGAGATGACACATAAAAGAGGGGAAAGAGTCCAAAACATGTGCACGAGACATTTAAAATCCAAAATATTGGCAAGAAATCACAAAAAATGTACAAAATACAAAACAAAAACATGTACAAGAGACATTTAAATCTAAAATATTGCTAAAAAATCACAAAAAATGATTTAGAAAATACAAAACAAAACATATACATGAGACATTTAAAATAAAAAGTAAAAAAGGAGCAAAAATGAGGAGAGTCCAAATATGTGCACGAGACATTTAAAATCCAAAAATAGCACGTGGATGAGACAAAAGAGATGACACAAAAAAGTTCCAAAACATGTGTGCGAGACAATTAAATCCAAAACATTGCTAAGAATCACACCCAAAAAGTGATGGTAGAGAATGCAAAACGTAGAGGTGGCATTTAATTTTTTTAAAAATAAATAAAGCCAAAAAATAAGATAAGTCCAAACTTGTGCATGAAACATTTAAAATCCAAAAAAAATATCTGAACAAGACATTTAAATTAAAAATATTATAAAAAATGATGGTAGATAATGCAGAACAAAACAGGTACAAGAGACATTTTTTTAAAAAAATAAAATAGAGAAAAGTAAAAAAAATCGCTAGAAGGAGGGCTTGAACCTCCGACCTTGTGGTTAACAGCCACACGCTCTAACCAACTGAGCTATTCCAGCTTTTGATATATATATTGACTTTGTACTTATCTATCATGTGTTGATTACACATCAGAACAACGTGCTGACATGATGTCATGTCCGGTGCCGCCAGAATACGAACGGAGATGGATAGCATTCGTGGTAGAATGCGGCGATCAGAACAGGAACTATCAAAGACGCTTCCAGCTGCGTTTCTGAGTTTCTCAATGATATTTTAGGCAGTGTTTGGCACCGACTCCGGCGGCTCCGGCTTCCTGCATTGCTGCACTGTGCAGCCCTGTAGCAAGGAGCTGGATGGCTCCGTCTCCCACAGAAATCAATACGCACAGGGAAGGAGCCGAAGAAGCCACGGATTTGGGACTCCGGTGGCTCCTCCCTAGTACCCAGAGCCGGAGCCGTCCCTAGTTGCTTCTATGGATCCAGGAGGTGAGTCTACTTCAACTGTTTGGGTGAAAGACAATGAAAAACTGCTTAGTTTCTCCTACGATTGGTCACATTTTGATAATAAAAAAACTACCTGTTCATAAAAAAAGTCTGGAGTAGTTTATATTCATATGAATTCACCTACGTCTCAGTCTCCAGACTTTTACTAACAGGAGTGAAGCACATGGAAACTTCGGTCATGATATTCATGCACTACCAGATAAATGAGTCGCAAAGGGTTCTTGTACAACAAAGTTAACCGACACAACAACAATAACAATATAGCCTTTCAGTCCCAAGCAAGTTAGGGTAGGCTAAAACCCAACAAAAAAAAAAAACCAAGAGATGAATCCCAGCCATGTAATGAGGCAGCACCTGCCCATTGATGCAGTGGACTAAGTGTTGAATTTTTCTTTGTTTGGAAACATGATCTATGATTTCTCCCGGTTATGTTTGGATGATCAAATAAGTGTAAACACGAGTAACATTAATTGGCATGCGTCATGTGGTTTGAACCGATGCTTCAAACAAGTTTATCTACCACCATAACATGATTACAAAATTTTTTGTACAACAGTACCCAACAAAATCCTCTTAAAGACTCTCATCTCATCCCTGATTTTACATCTCCATGCCGTCCTGCGCCATATTCTGCAGATCCTCCTCAGTCAACAGCGTCTTCTTGCCACCGCTTCCCGTCTTGTCATATGGCTGTGCCATCCTCCGGAGAAACTGTTGCAGAGCAAATGTTAGGGCATCACTATGACAAGCAACAGAGCAGGTTTGGTCGATGCTAGTGATAAAGAGAGACGAAAATGCTAACACTATGATACAAAGTTAAATATACAGTGCTATTCAAGCTGTTTTAGTATTCTTATACGTAGGGGGGAAGGAACCTTGTAAGCTGTGAACACCGAACCTGGTACTATATATAGCTTCTGGATGATAATAAAATTGGCAGCAAATTGCTTTGCAAATCACAATAGCCGAAAGCAACAAAAGCTTCAAGGAACCAGTCAAGGAAACAAATTTGTAAATCATACCTCACGAGCTATATGGAGAGCCATATCAGTGCTCAGATTTAGGTGCGCATCATGCAACGTTCATGCATAATTTTAATACTTCATAAGCATGTCACCTTTGCTGATATTGTAATAGAGGTTTAAACTAAAGCAGCTTGTTTCCAGATACGTATATTGGAGTAATAAGACGGCACAAGATTGGAGCTGGTTCGTTAGCATACAACTATACATGCGGGGTTCTTGATGCTCAGCTATGCTAGAACTCAGTGCGTCAAGGCAGTAATCAAGTACCTCTTGTCAGCAAATATCATCATCCCATAATCAGCTTTGGAGCGAATCACACGGCCAACGCATTGGGCTGCTTGCCTGTGACATTAATGAGATTTCAAATTTAAAGGGCGTACTTTTTTTTTAATTTTAACACTTTTTTGAAACTAATTTTAAATCTAACACGGTCGGATTTTTTTTAAACTAATACTTTTGGCCGCGCCTATTGTCCTGGCACGGCCAAATGCCTGTGCTGTGCCATGCATGGTGGCGCGGCAGCTGGCTGACGTGGCGACGACTGGAATCGCGACCGTTGACGTGGCAGGGCCTGCCGCGCCACCTATCTTGGCGCGGCAGTGCCGTGCCACGGCGCATGGCGCGACGGTTCCTAGACGGTTTACCACCTCCACCGTGCCTCGTGCTTAGAACTGTGCCACTCGCCGCGGCCACGCGCCCATCCACCTATTGCGGCCACTACCGAGGACTATGCCGCCAATGAACTTCGCACCGGCGACCACCCCGTCACTCCATGGCATCGAACTCTGCGCCGGCGTCGAGCTCCGTGTTGACGAGCCTTTTGCAACCGGATGTTTGACGCGTTTCAGATGTTTGTTTCATGTGTTTTCCCTTTCAACGGCCGCCCATATTAACCACCGTAATGACTGGTCTTCAGTTCCCCCTTACACGCCTCTCACATTAATTATAGGTGAATCAATCGATCACAAGCACTCGTGGACTCGTGGTGTTGCTCCTTAACAACTCATAGGATATATACGTACGCACTCATCGTGGAAGTTCATCAGATGCTTTCGACTTCTGGCCTCCTCCTCCCTATCTATCTTTTCAGCTCCATAGAATAGATAGAAATGCAACTATAAAGCTGCGATCCTGGATTCCTAGTGGATGATCTTCAGGTTGTGGGGATATATAATATGTTCCTCAATTGTTATCCGGTGCTCATCTGTTATTTAGTATCTTGGGACGCCAGGAAAGCTAATCATGACGGCAGTGCTGCCGCGACGCATAGAAACGAATATGAAGCAAATAAATGAAGTCAGTGCGCAAGGTCACAAGCTGCCACATAACATTTTCATTGGTTTGACATAAGTTCGACATAGCATAACCAACTTAGCCTATAAGTTTCGGACGCCAATAATAGTTCGACCTAACAAACTAAGACCCAGGAGTGTAAGGATCCCTCGGACGCCTCTGTCTCTTCGGATTTGTTGGCAACACATTGGGAGTGTAGCCAACGTCGGTATGGTCGCGTCGACGGTGCGTACGGCTCGTACCCTGCAATTATATGATATGCACGATTACTTATAATTCTTTATGATCGTTAGTTCATGGAGCATAAGTATTTAAAGAAACTACCTTTGTTAGTACATGTGAGGCTCCTTGGGTACCAAGCGGGGCACCACCTAGCTGAGACATGCTGATCTTGTCCTGCGGCCAATCGTCCCACTGGTCGTGTTGTCTGCGGAAGCCCGGGGGGTCGTCGTCGTCGTCGTCCTCGGTTGCAGGGTCCTTCCCAGCGCTATGATGTGGTGGTGTACGCACCGCGGAAGTGGCACCTGTCATCGGCTGAGAAGAGCCGGCTGGTCTCCTCAAAGTGATTGAAGACGTGCCACCCGACCGCGCCGGGAGTGGTGGTTCCTCATAAGGAGTGTCCATGCAGCTCAGCTTCTGAGCTAGCTTCCTGCAGCTCTTCTTCATCTTCTGCATAAATAGACGTTAAAGTTAGTGCATTTCCCAAACGCATATACACTAAAGAAACATTTTCGGAACGAACAAGTTTATGTTTACCTCCACAAAAGCCACGAGAATGCCTGGCCCCTGCCCTCTAGACTCATGAAGTCGAAACACTGCTTCGTTGGACAGTCTTGACAATTGTGTTGCCTGGGTATAGAAACGCGGTTGGACAATTTTAGTACACATACTTAATACCAAAAGGATAACAAATTGTACCATTCAAGTATCTTACCACGTATCTTTGAAGCGGGGCTCTCTGTAGCTGTGTGTCCTCCCTAGTGGTAACGTCGTACACATCTTCAATGATATCTTCCTTCGAGTCCTCGTCAATCGCCTCCTTAGTGTATGGGGGCTTGATATGTGTCCTCGTAGACCTGTGAAGCCACCGCAGGTACTCATCGAAGGTGTGCTGGTCTTGTGGAGGACCCGCATGGACCGGATGTCATACCCTATTCTGCCACAAATGGATGTGCGCGCTGTGTGTCACGCGCCAATCCTTGGTCTTGTACCTCTTCCTGCGGTCATACCTGCAATAAAACGATGTTAGTTGTACCACACATGCCTCTGAATTGTAGCTTTATTATTAATCGATAACACACCCATGCAATTCTTGGTTGGTGGAGTAAAGCGGTGGTGGGCAGCCTGTCATTCTTCCAAACTATCTGCAGACCCTGATGGGCAAGTGAATCTCGACCACATGGAAGAAAATAAGAGGGACGTCGCAGCGATACTTGTCTGACTCGTCTCTAGTGATAGGACTGAGATAGTACTGGAGCTCCGGAGCATCCCAAGGACACCAATGCACCTGAAATTTCATAATTGAGTTAGGTTGTGATATAGTGTACATCGAACAAGACACAGGTATGATAGTAAAGAGAACGTAACCTGGTGCTGTGTCAGGACGTCGAGACCGTCCGTGTACTCCCTGTACTTGCGCCTCGCATTCCCTCTAACTAACTCTGCTTCCGTCCAGATATACAGAGCTATAGGGAGTGTATCCTGCCCGTTCCATCGCTGCATTGAACACGATAATGAATTAGCCATTAATAATCTCATCATATGTAACTGCCTCGAAGATTATAGTGAACCGAAGTACTTATCGGTAAACCATTATTAAGGGGCCTCCCAACAGGCCATCGTTCCCAACACCAAATCTAGAGTAGGTAGGAGCAACCCCCAAGGTTCGCATATCCTGAGGTGCGACGGCAGGCAACGTATAGCTATCGATACGTCCATGCCAGGACTGCGCTGCCCCAGCTGTACGCCGCTATGTTCTCCCATGGCTGGCGTAGTATGTCAAGGAAGATCCAGCTAATGGTGTTGCCCGAGGTGTCTGGGAAGAGAAAAGCACCAAGAAAGTGCCAGAGCCACACTTGAGCGAACCTGTCGATCAGAGCCTCCTCAGCCTGTGGGTCCAAGTAATCAAAGCGCTCTGTGATCCAGGACGACAAAACACCAGAACTTTTCTTGAAATTGACCAAAGAAAATGAAACCCGATGGCTGCAGGAAAGCAATGCAAGTATTAAATAGGCTTGAATTACTCACTTATTTTTCTTGAAAGCCTCGTCGTTCGGTGGAAGAAAGCCAGTAAACTGAGCCACCAGCTCCCTCCTGTGATCGTTGTCAACTATCCCTGTCACTAGAAGTCCCCCCAACCGAAACCCTAAAATAGCCTTCACGTCCTGCATGCTAAAGGTCATCTCGCCACAAGGTAGGTGGAGCGTGTGGGTCTCAGGCCTCCACCTGTTATAAGAATAGAACGACTGTTAGTTGCCTCAAATTTGTTACAAGAAAGTTTGTGTACAAATAATGCACTCGCACCTGTCTATAACTGCAGTAAGTAGTGCTGGGTCAAGGGGCGGAAGACCGTGGTTGACAACACGGACAAGCTCGAAGAAGCCGGCACGCCGTATGTACGGCGCATAACGCTCGTCCCACTGGTGCGCCCTGGTATGCGTGCGGGGCCTCAAAGGAGGCAAGGCCACCTCTGCGTCGTTGTCACTCAAGATGTGTGCTCGGTGCTGGTCGTCGTACTCCACCTCAAGAATGGGGTACAACGGGTGCTGCGTGGGAGGGGCCATCCTGTTATAAATTGATAAACAAAGCGTTAGAGTATTCAAATTAACAAAATTCAAATTAACATTATGTAGCATTGCAAAATTTGAACTACTTATTATGCAATATGAAAGCACATGTATATATTCAAAGTAAAATTAACAGACATATCACGCACTAGTAACATAAACAACTTCACTAGGAATATAAGCATTTGACGAAACTTCATGAAGTCATCAAAATCGACGTATCACGCACTAGTAAGTACCGACATTTGTAAACTAGTATCTATACCCAAAATCCCTAACTAAATAACTAACTATAAACTAAATAATAAATACCTAATCAATCCCTAAACCCAAAATCCTAACCTCAAACCTAAAAACTACCTACATAAATCACAAACAAATTCACTAACCTAACTATCCTAAATCACTAACTATCCTAAATCACTAACTATCATAAATCAATAACAATCATAAAACCCTAACTATCCTATATTACTAATTATCCTAAAACAATAATAATCAAAATAATATGAAATCGAGAGGGAGGTACCTTAGGAGCGGGCGGCGTTCGTGACGCGCCGGCATTCGTGGCGCGGCCGGCGCGGGCGCTGCGCGGCGGGAGTGGCCGGACGCGGTCGGCGCGGGGGCGGGCGGGCGCTGCATAGCGGCGGGGCGCGTGCGGCTGGCGGCGGGCGATGCGCGGTGGCGGGCGGGCGGGCAGGGGTGCGTGCGGGCGGGGGGCTCGCTCGCGATATTTATTTGGCCCAGCCGCGCCATACGCCATGGCGCGGCACTGCCACGCCAAGATCGGTAGCGCGGCAGAGCCCTGCCACATCAGCGAACGCGTTTCTGGTAGTCGCCACGTTAGACCTCTGCTGCGCCACCATGCATGGCGCGGCACAGGCATTTGGCCGTGCCAGGGCAATAGGCGCGGCCAAAAGTGTTAGTTTAAAAAAACCCGACCGTGTTAGATTTAAAATTAGTTTCCAAAAAGTGTTAAAATTTAAAAAAAAGCTGCCTAGTGCAGAGAGCTCCCGCTCTATGCGGGGTCTGGGGAAGGGTGTCAGTGGCAAGTCTTACCCTCTGAAAGAAGAGATGGCTCGAGAAAACTTAGTAGATTGATTATGGAGGTACCAAATGAGTACAATATATAGGCAAGGATTGTCAAGGGTTTATAGAAACACCAATCAACGGTGATCCTTGCCTAAACCAAGATCATCTACTATAAAACTCCAAGGGGCGCCTACAGGCGCACTCAGCCCAAGCCTAGGGCATAACAGCCCATATAGCCATGCTAATAGCCCAAGCTACAGCCCATAATATAGCAGTCTAACACGCCCCCGTAGTCTGATCGTCGCCACCACGCACGTTCAGGCTGGACCTGAACTCTGTGAAGACCAAAGATGGAAGACCTTTGGTGAAGATGTCCATATATTGGGATGAGGTTGGCACATGCAGGACATGAACATTACTAGCAACAACCTTCTCCTGAATGAAATGGAGGTCAATGTCGATGTGCTTGGTGCACTGATGCTGAACCAGGTTGGAAGACATGTAGATGGCGCTAATGTTGTCACAATAGACCAAAGTAGCACGCTGAAGGGGGACATGGAGCTCGAGCAAGAGCTGACACAGCCAAGAGGCCTCAACAACACCGTTGGCCACCGCACGGTACTCAGCTTTAGCACTGGATCTGGAGACTGTATTCTGACGCTTGGAGGACCAGGAGATGAGATTATCACTGAGGAACACAGCGTAGCCCGAGGTGGACTTGCGCGTGTCAGGGCAACCAGCCCAATCAGCGTTAGTGTAGACCACAAGATCAGTGGCAGGAGATGGCCACAATAGTAGACCCAAGTGGAGAGTGCCTCGAACATAGCGAAGGATGCGCTTGAGTGCTGCCAAGTGTGGTTCCCATGGGTCATGCATGTGAAGACATACTTGCTGGACAACATAGGCAATGTCAGGCCGTGTGAAGGTCAGATACTGTAATGCGCCAGCAAGACTTTGATAATCTGTTGCATCAGCCACAGGAGCACCATCAGCAGCTGCAACCTTGGGGTTTGTGTTGACTGGAGTAGAACACGGCTTACACTCAGCCATCCCAGCACGGTCCAAGATATCCTGCATATATTGCCGCTGCGAAAGGAAGAGACCGTCACCACACTGCTGAACATGCATACCGAGAAAGTGATGTAGTTTGCCAAGATCCTTCATTGAGAACTCCTGTTGGAGGGCCAGAATGATCCGCCAAAGGAGACCCGGGGAGGAGGCTGTGAGGATGATGTCATCCACATACAGGAGGAGATAGGCAATATCTGAGCCGCGCCTGTAGATGAAGAGCGAGGTGTCTGACTTGGCTTCGACAAACCCGAGAGACAACAGAAAAGTGGCGAACCGACTGTACCAAGCGCGAGGAGCCTGCTTCAACCCATACAAGGACTTGCTGAGCTGACACACAAAGTCTGGGTGGGTGGGATCCTCAAAACTAGACGGCTGTACACAATACACTATCTCTGACAAGATGCCATGTAGGAAGGCATTCTTCACATCGAGCTGGTGCACGGGCCACTGGTGAGACAGGGCCAGAGAAAGCACGGTGCGAACTATGGCAGGCTTCACAACTAGACTGAAAGTCTCTGAAAAATCCACGCTAGGCCATTGAGTGAAGCCATGAAGGACCCAGCATGCCTTGTACCGCTCAAGTGACCCATCGACGTTGAACTTGTGCTTGAAAATCCACTTCCCGGTGACCACATTAGCCCGAGGGGGGCGGGGAACAAGATCCCATGTGTGGTTTTGGAGAAGAGCAGCATGTTCTTCATCCATAGCAGCACGCCAATTCGGATTGGCGAGTGCGCTGCGAAAGGTCTTGGGCACTGGAGACAGTGGCGTAGCATGATAGAGAGCAGGAATCCGAAAGCCAGTCTTCGTGCGTGTCGCCATGGGGTGCAGGTTGATCACTGGGGGGACAACAACAACACCCTTAGGCAGTGGCGCAGGTGCAGCAGTTGACTGAACAGCAGCTGAGCGCTCAGCAGCTGGCCAGACAGCAGCTGGGCTCTCCCGAAGCGGTGTAGGGGCAGTAGCTGGCTGAACAGTAGCTAGGCGCTCAGCAGCTGGTTGGACAGCAACTGGGCACTCCCGACGCATGTAGACGTGACGGACTACGGGCACCAGGAAGATGGGCAGCGGCGGGAAACCGGGCGGAGGTCCACGTGGCCTGGCCAAAGCTGCTGGTGATGGTGAGGTCGAAGAAGCCGTTGCCGCACGTGGCCGTGCAGGCGATGGTGACATATTAGCCACACGTGGATGTGCGGGTGAAGGCGAGGCAGGGGCCGCACGTGGCTGTGCGGGCGAGGGGGCTGGCGCAACTGGTGGACTGGCTAGGAGCGCATCAAGCGCTGCTGAACCAGCCAGGTCATCATCTGTGTCAGCCGCAGCCCCACGTGGTTGTGCGAGTGTCGAAGGACCAGTGCCTATAGATATAAACTTATGTGCTGGTCCGATGGGAGCCGGCACATAGTCAGTAATGTCCAAAAAATCAAAGTCTGCTAGGGATGGAGTGGAGGCACGCTCAGCATAGGGGAATGCTGACTCGTTAAAGACGACATGACGAGAGATGATAACTCTATTGGAAGAGAGATCAAGGCAGCAGTATCCTTTATGATGAGCTGAATATCCTAGGAAGACACACAAGGTGGATCGAGGGAAAGTTTGTGGGGAGCTATGGCGGACAAATTGGGATAACAAGTGCAGCCAAAAACGTGTAGGTGATCATAGGAGGGTGTTGTGCCGAAGAGGGCGAAGTGCGGGGTGGATAAGCTCAGCGTTTTGGTGGGCAAGATGTTAATGAGATATGTGGTTGTCTGCATAGCTTCGACCCAGAATGAGGGTGGTAGGGAAGCCTAGAACAGTAGGGAGCGAATCACATTGTTAATGGAACGAATGATACGCTCGGCCTTACCGTTCTGGGCGGAAGTGTATGGGCACGACATGTGGAGGCGAACACCATGGGTAAGGAAGAACGTGCGGGAGCTGGAGTTGTCAAACTCACGACTGTTGTCGCACTGAACTGCCTTGATGGTGGTGCCGAACTGAGTGGACACAAGGGCAAAAAAGTGAGCGATTGTCGAAAAAGCGTCAGATTTCAACTTCAGAGGAAACATCCATAAATAATGTGAACAATCATCAAGAATAGCCAAGTAATATTTATAGCCCGAGACACTAAGAACAGGTGATGTCCACAGATCACAATGTATCAGATCAAATTTATTGGACGCTCGAGAAGTTGACAAATGAAATGGAAGACGCACATGATGACCTAATTGACATGCATGACAAACAGTAGTAGTATCATGACGACAAGTAGGAAGACTTGACGCAAGCTTGGAGAGGGCCTCGTGTCCAGGATGACCGAGGCGGCGATGCCAAAGTGAAGACTCGGTGGCGGCAACCAAGGATTGAGCAGCTGGCAACCGGAGAGGGTACAATGGTCCGGAGCTATTGCACCTGACGATCACGTTCCGAGACAGAAGATCCTTCACAGAACACCTAGTCGGGTCAAACTCAACAGAATAATTGTTATCGATAGTGAACTGGCGAACATAAATTAGGTTCTTAATAAGTTGTGGGGAAACCAGCACATTATTAAGACGTAAAGACGGTGAAATAACTGTAGAGCCAGTGGATGTAACGGGGAGTAAGGATCCGTTACCGACAACAATGGACGATGGAGTAGGATACCGCGAAGAAGTAGTATGTGAAAGCGAATCAGAATGTGAGGACATGTGAGAGGTTGCACCTGAATCGAAGTACCAGTCATTGTTGTTTTGTGGCTGCTGCAGCGTCATAGTGCTGAATGTCGAGGCCAGAGATGGCTTATCCCATGTGGGAAGTCCGGCATGCGGTTGGTAGTAGCCGGGGGGTGGTGCAGTCCAAGACCTGGCGTTCTCCATGATCGGGGCAGGCACAACATGCTGTTGAAGAGTCTGCTGGGCTAGCAGAGCGTGCTGAGGGGTGCCAGGCAGTGGCGCAAGTGGAGGCCACTGCCCAGGCTATGGTCCAGGCCACATTTGGATGGCCCCGGCCCATGGGCGGTAGAAGGAGGGCCATGGCGTGCCCCCAGAGCCAGAGCTGCTAGGCTTAAGCTGTCCACCAAAGGGCGCGCTAGACTGGGCACCTGGCTGCGTACTAGTGGGCGCTGGGTTGCCCCCAGCGCCGTCACGCCAGCCATCGCATTTTCCACGGCGGTTATTGGAGGGAGCAGAGCCACCCCCGGAGCCAGCGCTGGAGGCTGCAGGCTGCTTAACAGTAGGAGGACGCGACGGGGCTAACGTAGTGGTGGAAGCGGTGAGCGTTGTCAATTGAGACGACGACGTGTTCTCTATCATCAGCTCCACCAGGAGGAGGTCAGCCTTCATGTCTAGGAACATGGGGAAGGGGCGCCCTCGCCGGAGATGCATGCCGACGGTCTTGAAGTGCTCATTCAGACCGCGAATGAGGTTGAGGACGAGGGTGTGGTCGGTGACGACTTCACCTAAGTCACCAAGCGTGTCCGCCATGCGCTTGAGCTCCTTGCAGTAATCGGTGATGGACAGATCACCTTGAACGAAGTTGCGGAGCTTGGCGTCGAGGAGGAGGAGGGCGCGTGTCTCACGGTTATTGAAGAACTGGGACTCCACGACGCGCCAAGTGTCGCGGGCAGTGGAGTTGTGCGCTGAGATCGTCGCGGCGAGGTCATCGGAGATGGTGCAGAGGATCCATGACTTGACAACGCAATCCATGCACTGCCAGTTAGGGAAACCAGGCGCCGGTAAATCCTGCAGGACATGGTGTTGAAGGGAATACTTCCCAACGATGAGGAGGAACTGATCGCGCCACCGATTGAAATTGCCGGCATTGAGGTCGAGAACAACCGTGACAAGATTACGGATGTTCTGGACCGCAACAGCCTGGGAGTGGAGGTTGGTGATTGCAGCAGCCTCTTGCAGAAGGAGGGCTTGATGCAGATCGGTGTTGTCATTGTGGTTGGAGGCGTGATCGGAGAGGTCATCCTCATCGTCCCCGTCCGCAGGAGCACCAGCATCGGCGTGTGCCAGGGCGTCGCGAGCGCGTGCGGCGGCGACGGCGCGCTCCAAAGCAGCGGCCTGGGCTTCCTTCTCAGCTGCGGCGGCGCGCGCGAGGGCGGCATCGTGCTCAGCCTTCCGATTGGCTGCGCGTAGGCACGCAGCGGCATCCGCATCGGCAGCAGCTTTGGCGACGGCAGCAGCCTTGGCCTGGGCATCGGAGTCCAGGCTGGATACCGTGGGGACGACAGCCTTGGAGGCGGCGGCGGCTGCCGATTTGGGAGAGGGGGGAGGAGTCCCAGGCATCGTAGCACAGGGAAGCCGAGGGGAGGGCGCGCAGGGGAGGAGCGCAGCCGAGGGAGCGCAGCCGAGGGGAAAAGGCGCGCTAGGGCAGCGGAGGTAGAATGGGGGGGAATACCCAGACTCGTGATACCATGAAAGAAGAGATGGCTCAATAAAACTTACTAGATTGATTATGGAGGTACCAAATGAGTACAATATATAGGCAAGGATTGTCAAGGGTTTATAGAAACACCCAATCAACGGTGATCCTTGCCTAAACTAAGATCATCTACCATAAAACCCCAAGGGGCGCCTACAGGCGCACTCAGCCCAAGCCTAGGGCGTAACAGCCCATACAGCCATGCTAATAGCCTAAGCTACAGCCCATAATATAGCAGTCTAACACCCTCGCCTGTGCAATGCGAGGAGATTTCAAATTTATTTCAAGAAATTTTGTTAGAAATATCTTGACAACATAAGAGGTGACAATGAAAAGGAGTTGTTTTTCCTGAAAGTAATAATGTTATTACCAAAGCATCAAATGTTAGGAAGTCACCCTCCTTTATCTGGAAAGTTTCCCGGAGGTACTCCAACCTAGCAAGCAATATCCTGCAAATCGTATAGGGACAAACAAAGGCAACTATTATGAAATCATTAAGCCACCACAAATTGCAACTGTGTGCATGCATCAAACTACTTATACATACGAAGTAACTATAACTTAGCACCAAAATCAAGGGGTAGAGAGGATTGAAGCTAAATGTGAACAGAACTCACCGGCTCAGTGTAGAGAGGATTGAAGCTAAATGTGAACAGAACTCACCACCTCAGTGTGTACTGGAAAGGAACACCAAACATGATAACTAATCTGCCATAGTGCCAATCAAAATCAATACCTTCAGCAACTTTGCCCCTGCATTAAGTGTTAGCAAGAGTGAAACTATAGCTTCCAATGGTGACAACATTTTTTTATCTATGTTACATAGTCAGTCACATCAATGAATATTTAACATAACCAAGAATAAAATTTGGAAGGTTGCTTTCAGATCGCAAATAATAAGGTGGACCAACCTGGCAACAGAGAAGAAAATGGCACCTCTTCCACAATCACATGCCTTTCTGTAGTTATCGAGAGCCAATGTTGTCTCAATGACATCTGGTGTTTCGATTAACACTAATTTATGTTGCATGATGTCCTGCAAAACAGTAAGACCAGGTTTTCGTTATTGGAACTAATGTATATGTATCTTATCTGGGCTATAGAAAATTTACAGGTATTTCATTTTCATAACACAAATGACTAGCATATCTTTGTGGATAACAAAAATTTACCACCAATACCTGGGATATCTGTTTAGATAGCAAAACTGCAGATATGATAGATGTAATTCTTTGTCCAAAGACTAGATAGTATCTATTTAGTGCCAAAGGTAAGACTTAAACCAACCTATGCTATGCATGTTGCTGATGTAATAAATAATTCGGCAGTGTCTATACGAGTGCGATAGTACTGGTAGATACTTTTAAGTCTTAATGCAACTTGAGACTCTTATTATCAATATAGATATGTGGATGGAAAATCCAGAACATGCGGATTAAGTCCACTTTTGGCCCCTCAACTCTTGGGTTGGTCTAATTTTAACCCTCAACTACAAAACCGTCTAGTACCGGTACCCCAAGTGTCAAACCCGTTCACTTTTAGCACCTGGGCGGGGGCAAAGCTGTTTTGACCGACGTTGAGCGGTTTTGACCACGCCACGCTGGCGTTGACCGCCACGTAGGACGTTGGTCTGCATCTCAGCGACATGTGGGGCCCGCGCCCACGGCGGATGCTGGGCTCGACGACGTCCACTTCACCGCCGCGCTGTCCCGCCGGCTGTTCCCTCCTCCCACGCCTTCGCCTCCGCCCGCCGCCGAAGTTCGTGGAAGAGGACCTACCATGGCAGGTCGGTAAAAATCTCCGATGAACCGACCTTCTGCTGCTATAAAGCCAGCCATGACCACCATCCAGGAGCGCCTCACCGAGCTCCATCTTCCTCTGCTCTGCGCCGTGCTCTCCTCTACCCTCCTTCTCCTTCTCTCCCTTTCCTCCTCCTCCTCCACTCTCCCTGCCCACGCCGACGCAGCCCAAGACCGCCACAGAGTCGCCCAGCGCCCTCCACTGCACCGGAGCCATGGCCACGAGCCGTCGTCACGCCGCCACCCTGCTCTGCTCGCCCACACCTGCCTTCCCATCTCCTCTGCTCCCTCTTCTCTCTGTAATCCCTCTGCTCCATGAACGCCGCTGCCCTGCTCCATCTCGCTCGCCCTGCACCGCGTGTCGCCCTGCGCCCTCCTTCCCTCCGACTCCCTCTCTCTCTCTCTCTCTCTCTCTTCTTTCCCTCTATTGCTCGCCCTCTCCCTTCCCTTGCTCTGGTGCTCGGGTGGATGGAGGGCAAGGTCGCTGCCTCCACCCTCCCCGCCCGGCCGCGACGACCTCCGCGACGTCGGGGTCCGCCTCTCCGACCTCGCGCGCTCCGTGCGCATCCACTTCTCCCAGGCTGGCGGGCGGCGCAAGTGGCTGGGGCAAGTCACGGCGGCAGCGCGCGTCCACCTCGTCCACCGTCACAAGTGGCGCCGCCGCCGGTGCTGGCTACTTTGATCTCCCGCCCGCCGTCGACTCGTCCAGCAGCACCTACGCCCTGAAGCCGATCCCCTCACCGGTGGTGCCGTCGGCGGACCCGTCATCCACGGACTCGACACAGGAGCCCAAGCGGATGCGGACTGGCGGCGGCGGCACGTCGTCTTCCTCTTCCTCGTCGTCATCCATGGATGGCGGTCGCACTAGGAGCTCCGTGGTCGAAGCTGCCCCACCCGCGACGCAAGCGTCCGCGGCGGCAACACGAGAGAGGGGAGGGAGGTGATGAGTGGGCCCCATATGTCACTGAGATGGAGGTTGTCATCCTACATGGCGGTCAATGCCAGTGTGGCGTGGTCAAAACCGCTCCACGTAGGACAAAACAGCCCTGCCCGCGCCCAGGTGCTAAAAGTGAACGGTTTTGACAGTTGGGGTATCACCGCTAGACGGTTTTGTAGTTGAGGGTTAAAATTAGATGAACCCTATAGTTGAGGGGCCAAAAGTGGACTTAATCCATGAAAATATGGCATTAGATGCTTAGACACCATTTCATATACTTACTATAAACTGATGGTGTTCCAGAGGACCTGCCCCGCTATCTAACAGTTATGGACGATTTATGAACTTGGCTGAGTTGCATAGGTGTTACACGATTGGACCCATTCCTCGTTGCCATATCTATATTTTATCTGAACTGTAGGGTTTATATGAGAGAAAAATATACAAGTGAAAGAAATAACATGCAGAATTCCCATTTCGTGCCAGCTGTTGACAATGCCATCCATATAGGAATAACTGAGAAAAAAGCAAACCATGCCATCTGGAACAGCAGAAGCCATTTCTAGCAAGAGGCGGCCATAATTCCTCACAACACCAGGATCACTACGCATATCAAACTTTGTACTCACAGGTAGCTGGTCACTGAAAATGATGGAATGATTGATGTTTACACAAAAGTGTACAATATTACCAGTAATATGAAATTTTGGAACCAACTAAAGATGTCATAAAAGCTTAACATAAGTGTCATATGATCCTTAGTCCTTAGGAATAAAAAGGTAGCCTGTATATGCAATACAGTGTTAGCATTTCCAAATCTAAGAGTATATTGGCAATGCTAACACTTAAAGACTTGGGCATACTACATTATTAAATTTTGAAATATGAAGTTCATGTGGGACCAGAACCATTCATACCTTCCTCGAGTCAAGACCATGGGACAAATACAATCTCTTGTTAAGGACATTGTGAAGCTTCTGCTTATGACAGGATTAAAATTCAAGAGACAAGGATAAAGATCTATTGGGCTGAGAGTTCCAGAAGTGATCACAACCGTTTCGAAACGATCAAAAACAGGTCTTATTGCGAGTGAAGCATCATGGCAACTCAGCTGCAAAACAGATGAGTTCATTAGTAGCACATTAAAGAAGCAGTAAGATCATCAAGAGTAATCTGGGTACCTGAATAACAGGATCACGAATATCAGGCATTCTCTCATCATATGGCTCTATTATAATAGAAAAGCCACGTGTATAAGTTCCAATCAGTGTGGCAAAGTCACATATAGTCTGTATGTGCATGAACTCATCTGTATCAGTTATCTCTAATGTCATCATTAGGGAGTGTAGCCGGTCATAACAAAACCTTAGCATTTTTTGGTCGATTCCAGCCTGGGAATGGATTGAAGCAACAAAGGAAACAGGCATTTCATTCTCAACGTTTTCTGTATCAAGCCGGCCATCAAGGAATCTCACAAGCCTCTGCAAGACAGCAAGAAAGTGTTCAGCCCTCCTTATGTTTCCAGGAACAGCTTCCTTCAGAATATCATCAGGCAAAGCCGGATTCGCGAGCCAGGCATCCGATACTTCATCACAAGAAGCACAATACTGTTAGGTATCTGTAGAAGGCCATAGTTGACAGCAGGAAATGCAGTAATAGTGACAAAACGCAGTGCTTACTTGATAGATTTCCTCTCTGTGCCAGTCCATCCACCAGTCTGTTGTATTCAGCACGAAGCCTATTAGCATCGGTGGCCTTGAACCTTCCTACCAGATAAAGCAGTTAGCAAGCAAGCAAGCAAGCTTAATTACC
The DNA here is from genome assembly GCF_019320115.1 of Miscanthus floridulus. Taxonomy (NCBI): domain Eukaryota; kingdom Viridiplantae; phylum Streptophyta; class Magnoliopsida; order Poales; family Poaceae; genus Miscanthus; species Miscanthus floridulus. Next base: position 19,705,629 of record NC_089596.1, read on the forward strand.
CATCACAAAGTTGGACAGTAGTTTTAAAGAAAACAGAACCTATCGTTCAGTGACTATTAGTGGCTGAACTTAACTATGTCCAACAATTGAGAATAGTACCGGTCGGTACAGAAAGTGACCAACTAGTGAATATTTGTAGTTTTGCCGTACGTTGTGATCGGAGGTGGCCTAGCACTCAATGACACAGGGTTTATACTGGTTCAGGCAACGTGTCCTATGTCCAGTTTGAGTCGGTCGGTAACTTTATTCCTGAGCCCAGGTGCTCGAAGTCTGCAGTGGGGTTACAAACGGGAAGGAGAAAAATGGGGTGTACAAGAGGTCCGGTCGGCTCCTGTCGGAAGGGCCGAGAGTGATAGGAGCTACGCTATGAGCTAAGTGTTCAAGCGCGTGCTTGAGGTCCGAACCCGGCGGTTCTGTGGTTGTGAGCTAGTGAACTTGATCGGTGTTGATTAACTAAGAGGTCTCTCTCCTTTTTCGTTGGAGGGTGCGCATCCCCTTTTATAGATAAAGGGGATGGTTTTACAAGTGAGGGGGTGAGGGAACGTATGCTACTGAGCTTTGTTGCCCATGTCGGCGGGTACAAGATAATGGTAGGCGCCCACAACACTGTTGATGTCGCTGTAGAATGTCAGATGCATGTGGGAGGTTGCGTTGCCTTCTTCGGGAATGGCAGATGTCGGTACCTGCGAATACTGTTGATGCCTAGAGGCATGTGAGGAGTTTCACCACGTTCACCTGGTACGGTAAATCCGGCGCCCACAACACTATTGATGCCCAGAGGCATGTGGGGGGCCTTACCGTATGGGAGTTAATGGCGCCCACAATACTGTAGAGGGAAATGTCGGCACCTACAATACTGTTTGTGTCAGGGTGGTTGAGGAGCACTGTTCCTACAGGCGTACAGGGTATGGTCCCCGGTATGGTGGTTTGACTTGTGCGCCCTGGCTTGCTTTCTCCGTTTGCCCCCTGGTCCTTTCCGAGCGGGCGTCCCCGGTCGGATGGCCCAAGTCGGCACTGGTTGCGCTAGTCGGAGAAGAGCGGTGAGCAGGGTTTCTGCGAACCCCGATCAGAGATGCGGGGTCGGAGTCGGAAGCAGTGCTTGGGCCAGGCCTTCCGATCGGTGAGGTCGTCCGGAGGCGGCTGTAGTCCGAAGTGAGCACTCCGGTCGGACAGGTGGGCCGAAGTAGTCGACGAGCGGGCGTTGTTCCTCTTCGGCCAGACCTTCCGGTCAGTGACTGGACCGCCCTTTCGGCCTATTGTTTTAGGCTCTTGGGCCGGCCCATGAGTTGTGTGCTGTCTTGTTTGGGCCGTGCCTTGGCGCGGAAGCCGGTCCCCGAGGGACCCCGGGTTTATGAACCCGATAGGAGCCCCCGAGCCTCTGGGTGATTTGGGCAGAATCGTTCGAGGGATTTTTATCTTGACGGCGGGTGCACGCGAGCGCACTCACGGGTGTAGCCCTCGAGCCCCCGGGCAGTTCGGGCAGAACCGTCTGGGGGGTTTTTCTGTGTCGTCAGTGGGGGAGGTTTCTGTTTTGTCAGCGGGTGCACGCGAGCGCACCCGCGGGTGTAGCCCCCGAGCCCCCGGGCGGTTCGGGCAGAACCGTCTGGGGGGTGTTCGGTAGCAGGCGTGTGCGCGTTTTTAGTTGGGACGGAGTTTGTTTAACCAAGGCGTCGTTGCACAGCCGAGGTGTTTAGTTGGTTGGGGATCGGATGAGACGGAGCTCGCGGATCCCAGCGTCAGTGCGCGCCGTGGGATCGGGCGATGCAGTTAGGTCATTAGTTTTTAGGAGAGGCGACAAGGCGGTGCTCGTGGACCCTAGCCTTGGTGCAGCCCGCGTAGCCGAGGTAGTTAGTTTGTTAGTGTTGGGATCAAGCGAGGCGATAGGGCGGTGCTTGTGGATCCTGATGGGGCGAGATTGGGGTCGTAGACCTAGGTAGTTTGGAGCGCAGTCGGAGCGTAGCCGGATGGGGCGAGATCGGGGTCGTAGACCTGGGTGTTTGGAGCACAGTTGGAGCGTAGCCGGATGGGGCGAGATCGGGGTCATAGACCCGGGTGTTTGGAGCACAGTCGAAGCATAGCCGGATGGGGCGAGATCAGGGTCACAGACCCGGGTGTTTGGAGCGCAGTCGGTAGGGGCGAGTTTGGGGTCGCAGACCCAGGCTTTTTGTGTCTTGAGCCCCCGAGCCTCGCTGGGCCTTAGTAGGGGTCAGTGTGAGTTGTGTGCGTTACCCCATCCTCGGTTCCTCACAACCGAAGGGGCTGAGTTTCGTCGCTTGTCCCGATCGCTCGGGCTCAAGTAACGCGCTCGGTGAGTTCGCTAACGGGTATGATCGAGCGGAATCCGGGTCCGTCGTTCGTGACGGGGTCGGCATAGCCCTCCTGTGACATTCCACTGCTCCTTTACCTACAACCCAGTAGATGCCTGGGTCGTTCTGGAGACCGACCTAGGTGGCCTAATGGCTTCCCCTTGATGGAGATTCTGTGGGCTTGGCGAGAGGTTTAGGATCGAACGAGAAGGTTGAGATGACCCGGTCTGCCAAACTAGGCGAGGGCCGCATGGGTCTCATCTGTGTTTTTCTCCCCTGGCTCTATTGTTGCTCATGTCGAATGAGGCAACTACCGTTCCGTGACGCAACACGGAGTGTTGTGGTGCATTTCGCTGCACATGCGATGCTTAGTTCCCGAGCCCCCGGGCGGTTCAGGGCCCGAATCGTCCGAGAGGCTCGGGCGTATGGAATGAATGCGCATATGGATGTATGAAATGATTATAAAGAAATAGAGGGGGTTGGTAGTGTTCACCTTGATGTCTTGAGTGATGGGGTTTGGAGAGCTTCAGACGGGAACGTCCAACCAGGACCCGTGCTCGTCGTTCGTGACGGAGTCGGTATGGCCTACATGGGGCGTCCCTTTGCTTCCTACCTGTGTCTCAGCATGTCTTTCTGAGCCGTTTGATCGACTTTTAGGAAGCCCGATGGTCTCTCCCGGGGGAGATCCCATTTTGGGGTTTTTTCCAAGTCCTGGCTGGGGATGCGGAGAGCTGCCTATGTGTGGTGACGCTTCGGTTTTTGCGCCTGGTCGTGCGATAGTGGTGGGGCATACCCAGGCCACGTTTCGTCTCGCTAGGCGATGTTTCGTCTGACCTGGCGTCGTTCCGTCGGTCAATGCGTGTCCCTTCGGTCAGGGCGTGTCCCATCGTTTCCCATCCGCATTGAATGGGGGAAGGGGGAGAGTTTTTGCGCTCTAATCTTTTCCCCTTCTTTGGCTGTCGCATTTTCTTCCTTAAATAGGGGGGAGGGAGAGAGTTCTCCGTCGTAGTCCTTTGCCTGTTCTCCAACTATTGTCTCTCCTCCTTTCTTACCGAGAGTGCATGTATGCCGTGGTGGTTCCTAAGTGAGAGAGGGGGTGAGTGAGGGGGAGGACTTACAGATCCTTTCGTGGATCCGGAGCGCGATGTCGAACTAAAAATTGCTGTGGGCGGTGCTGGATTAATCTACGAGGCCTTCTTCAGGATGGAGCCGTGTGTGGATTTTCTCCTGTGGATCTTCACCGGGCAAGCTTTGTCGGAGGGGAAGTTGCTTAGGATCGTGCCAATGGAGGGTTCCATGCCAGCAGCTGCTCAGGTTGGCCAGTTCATAAAGTTTGATGAGATCTCTTCCAGCCATGGCAGCCATACCTTGGTAGCAGAGCCCCAACCTAGGAGATGCCTTGACTGCATGAGAAGGTCAGGAGCTCCATGCTCTTCTGCTGAGCATCTAAGGGTGTGATGCCCTTGAGGTGCCCGTTGCGCTTGCCAAAGTCGAGGGAGCGGAACCGAGCAAGTCCCTTGAGGTACCCGTTGTGCTAGCCGGAGTTGAGGGAGCGGAACTGGGTGGGGCACCAGCGGTTGTGGTTATGTCTGGTGTCGTGTGCCATGGTTTCTCTTTTGGCATTCAGGCAATGTCATCGAGCGGCCGCAGTAGTATTTGTGGTAGTAGAAAATGTAATAGTTTTAGTTTATGGGTGAGTCCCCGTGTAAATGTTCCTATGTTTTTAATGACTACGATCTGTTTCATTTTCTATAATGGAGTCACTCCGTTTGGGGAAGCTTGTTCCCCTTTTGTTCCTTAGTTTTTTCTTAGCATAATTTTGTTTTTTATTCTTTCTTTCTCATACCTACCCGTTTGTCCCATAGGCTATGACCTTGGGAGCCCGGGGCGTGGCCCGTAAGGCTCGGCTGCTCATATCCATAGGGAGAGGTGGGTGCGATCGGTCAGAATGTTTTTAAAGCAAAGCTACGTAAGGCAAATTAAAGGAACAAACTATCCTTTTGGTTGGGTAGGAAGGAATTTCACCATATGATAGTAAACAAAATAGAGAGGTAGTAGTGTACCCTAGTGGAGCCCCGAGCGCCCTAGGCCAAAAAAGTGTTTGGGTTGGGGTGCTTTTATAGGAGCATACGCTAAGTAAACAACGGTTAGACTAAAATTTAGGGGGAAAACGACGTAGCTGTTCAATGTTCCAAGTGTTGGTGAGAACATTGCCGTTGTTGTCCTCCAGTCAGTAGGCGCCCAGTTGGATTACTTCAGTCACCGTATAGGGCCCTTCCCATGGTGGAGAGAGTTTGTGTTTTTCCTTCGTCGATTGGGTCCTCCGGAGTACGAGATCGCCGACTTCGAGTATCCTCCCTCTGATCTTCCTTTCGTGGTACCTATGGAGGGTTTGTTGGTAGCGAGCGGAGTGGATGACGGTCGTCTCGTGGGCCTCTTCGAGCAGGTCAACTGCGTCTTGTTGAGCTTCTGTGGCTTGGTCATGGTCGAAAGCCTTCACTCTTGGGGCATCGTGGTCGAGGTCGGAGGGCAATACTACCTCAGCTCCGTAGGCCAAGAAGAAGGGTGTGAACCCTGTGGATCGATTTGGGGTCATTCTTAGGCTCTAGAGGATCGCTGGGACCTCTGCAACCCATCGTCCGGCGTACTTGTTGAGTCGGTCGAAGATGCGTGACTTAAGTCCTTGGAGGACCATGCCATTGGCATGTTTGACCTAACCGTTAGTTCGTGGATGTCCTACCGAAGCCTAGTCAATCCTGATACCGTATCCATCGCTGAAGTCTAGGAATTTCTTTCCGGTGAAGTTAGTCCCGTGGTCAGTGATGATACAGTTAGGAACGCCGAACCGGTAGATGATGTCGAGGAAGAATTTGACTGCCTCCTTCGAGCAGATGTTGGTGATGGGCTTGGCTTCTATCCACTTGGTGAATTTGTCGACTGCTACGAGTAGGTGAGTGAAACTGCCTAGGCCCTTTTTGAGGGGTCCCACCATGTCGAGGCCCCAGACCATGAATGGCCAGGTGATGGGGATGGTTTGGAGCTCTTGTGCCGGCAAATGGGTTTGCCAAGCATAGAACTGGCATCTTTCACACCTGTGGATGACCTCCTTTGCATCTCGTAGCATGGTGGGCTAGTAAAAACCTTGGCAAAAGGCTTTTCTGACCAGCGACATTGGGGCCGCGTGATGCCTAGAAATCCCAGCGTGGACCTCGAGGAGGAGCTGCCTCCCCTGGTTGGTGGGGATACACTTCATGAGTACCCCTGACGGACTCCGTTTGTAGAGCTCATCACCGAGCACGACGAAAGTCTTGGCATGTCAAGTGATCCATCGAGCTTCAGTCCTTTCAAGCGGGAGACTCCTCGAGGAGGTAGGCGAGTAGCGGTACTCGCCAGTCGGTTTGATCGAGGGCCAATATGGCGATGTTCGCGGGTGACGTTGTCATAGAGGTACTTGGATCAGAGCCCCTGAGCGCTAGCTTGGCGTTGGGGCCGGAGCCCTCGAGAGCCAGCTGGGCATCGGGGTGTGTCTAGATCAGACTTTCTAGTATGTGGGCGAACGGCTCATGGACGTCGTTGATGAAGACCCCGCTCGGGGATGGATCCCGCCTAGCGGCCAATTTTGCAAGGAAATCGGCGGCGGCATTGTCCCTTCGAGGGACGTGATGTAGCTCGATCTCCTGGAATTTGTCCTCGAGCTTGCGCACCTCTTGGCAGTATGCTGTCATGAGGGGGCTTTTGTAGGAGGACTCCTTTATGACCTGATCAACGACTAGTTCCGAGTCACTGTGAACGTAGAGTCGCATAGCACCGAGGTCAATGGCGATGCGTAGTCCGTTGATAAGGGCCTCGTATTCCGCGGCGTTGTTGAAGCTAAGAAGTGGAGGTGGATGGCGTAGCGTAGCCTACTTCTGTCCAGGGAGATCAGAACTACTCTAGCCCCTGAGCTGGGTGCCATTATGGACCCGTCGAAGTACATTGTCCAGTACTCGTGGGTGACGTCCGGGGTCGGTAGCTAGACCTCCATCCACTCGGTGACAAAATCTACAAGAGCCTGAGACTTAATAGCGGTGTGAGGGGTATACCTGATGTCATGGCCCATGAGTTCGAGTGCCCACTTGGAGATTCGCCCTGCGGTGTCACGGTTGCAGATGATGTCTCTAAGTGGGTATGAAGTGATGACCGCAACTTCATGGTCGGTGAAGTAGTGTAGGAGCTTCCTGGTCAACATTAGCATGGCGTACAGGAGTTTCTGCACCTAGGGGTACCGGACCTTGGGGTCGGTAAGTACCTCTCCGACAAAGTATATGGTTGCTGTACCTTGAGCTGGTGTCCTAGCTCTTCCCTTTCGATGACCAGGGCGGCACTTACCACATGGTTGCTTTCCGCGATGTAAAGGAGGAGGGGTTCTCCCTGTTCAGGAGCGATGAGGATTGGGGCTGACGTCAGGGACATTTTGAGGCTTTCGAGAGCCTACTGGGCTCCCTCAGTCTAGACGAAGGAGTCCGTCTTTTTGAGGAGCTTGTAGAGTGGCATCCCCCGTTCACCGAGCCGGGAGATAAAGCAACTTAGGGCAGCTAGACAGCCGGTGAGCCTTTGTACGTCCTTAACGTTGTGTATGGGGCCCATGTTGGAGATGGCCATGATCTTTTTGGGGTTGGCCTTGATGTCGCGCTCGGACACGATGTATCCAAGTAGCTTCCCCTTCGAAACCCCGAAAACACATTTTTCGGGGTTCAGCTTGATGTTGAACCTTTGGAGGTTCGCGAATGTCGTGGCCAAGTTTGTGATCAGGTCACAAGTTTGAGCTGTTTTGACCACTATGTCATCGACATAGACGGTGATTGTTGGTTTTGGCTGCTCGGCTTGATCAAGCTGATCGAGCGGGTAGATTTGGTCAGTGAAGCATTGCTGCATGCACCTTTGGTAGGTGGCGCCAGCGTTCTTCAGGCCGAAAGGCATGGTCACATAGCAGTACGAACCATACGGGATAATGAATGAGGTTGCGAGTTGATCGGACTCTTTCATCGTGATCTGGTGATAGCTTGAGTAGGCATCCAGAAAGGAGAGGATCTCGCAACCCGAGGTGGAGTCGACTATCTGGTCTATGTGCGGCAAAGGAAAGTGATCCTTTGGACATGCCTTGTTGAGTCCAGTATAATCAATGCACATTCTCCACTTCTCGGTCTTCTTTTTGACAAGAACAGGATTGGCAAGCTAGCCAGAGTGGAATACCTCTCTGATGAATCTGGCTGCCAGGAGTTTGGCGATCTCTTCGCCTATGGCCCTGTGCCTCTCATCGTCAAAGCAATGCAGGCGCTGCTTGGCGGGCTTCGAGCCCGGGATAAGGCACAGTGCGTGCTCGGCAACCTCCCGCGGTATGCCTGGCATGTCAGAAGGCTGCCATGCGAAGACATCACGATTGTCACGGAGGAAGTCGACGAGCTCGTATTCCTATTTGGTCAAGAGCTAGGTCCTGATTCGAACCATCTTGGTTGGGTTGGTGGGGTCAATTTCCACCGCCTTGGTTTCCTCGAGCAGACGGAAGGCCACCGAGGAGGTTGGTTTGTTGCAGTCTGGGACTATCAGGGTCGATGATTCCCCGAGCCGTGGGAGCTCGAATGAGTTGATGAATGTAGTGGCAAGCTCATAGTGCTCGCGGTCGCACACGAAGGCGTGCGAAAAGGCGCTACTCACGGTGATGATGTCGTTTGGTCCCAGCATCTTCAGCTTGAGGTAGGTATAGTTGGGGATTGCTATGAATCTTGCATAACACGGCCATCCTAAGATGGCATGGTAGGACCCTAGAAAGTCCACCACCTCGAAGGTGAGGACCTCCGAGCGAAAGTTGGCCTGGCTACCGAACGTGACAGGCAGATCGATCTGTCCGAGTGGGTATGCTTGTGCTCCTAGGATTACCTTGTGGAAGGGGGAGCCCGCCAGGCGGAGCTCCGATCGAGGGATGCGCATGGCATCGAGGGTGTCGATGTATAGGATGTTGAGGCCGCTGCCTCCATCCATCAGCAACTTGGTAAGGCGCTTCTTGTGGATGATTTGGTCAACGACAAGCGGGTAGCGTCCTGGTCTTGCGATGTGGGAGGGATGGTCCCTCTGATCGAAGGTGATCGGAGATTCTGACCATCTGAGGAAGGAGGGGATGGCCGTCTCGGCGGCGCATGCTTCTCTATAGCGAACCTTGTGCTGTCGCTTGGACCAGATGGCATCGGATCCATCGAAGATCATGATGCATTCGTCAGCGTCGGGGAAACCATCTCCGTCCTTGCCTATCGTGCCTCCTTTCTTGACTGCCGCCTCTTTGTCGTCTCCCTCCTTTGGCCCACCGGCCTATCGGAGGAAATGTTTGAGAAGCTCGCAATCCTTGTAGAGGTGTTTGACGGGGTAGGCGTGGTTGGTAAATGGACTGTCCATGAGTTTGTTGAAGTGGTCAAGCAGCCCCTGTTGGGGCTGCTTGCTCGTGCGATCAGCCACGGCGACCATCGTGGTGTTGTCCGATCGGTGCCGATCCTTTTTGTTCTTCTTGCCCTTCTGTGTGGAGGGGCCCTCGTCTTGGTCCGCGCGCTTGGCCTTGCCTTTGTCTTGGCCTCTGCTAAAGACCGCTCTGACCGCCTCCTTGCCAGAGGCATGGTTAGTGGCGACGTTGAGCAGGTCGCGGGTGGTACGAGGTTTCAGGCAGCCAAGCTTGTGGATAAGGGACTCATAGTTCGTCTTGGAGAGGAATGCGCTGATGACGTCTGCATCGACGACATCAGGGAGGGAGTTACATCGTTGGGAGAACCTATGGATGTAATCCTATAGGGACTCACTGGGCTCCTGCTGGTAGCTCTTGAGGTCCTAGGAGTTTCCAAGATGGACATACGTCCCCTAGAAATTTCCAATGAAGACCCTCTTGAGGTCCACCCAGTCGCGGATGCTGTCGTGCGGGAGGAATTCAAGCCATGCCGAAACATGTTCCCCCACGCAAATGGGAAGATACTGAATGATGAAATAGTCATCGTCCACTCCTCCAGCCCGATAGGCGAGCCAGAAGTCTTCGAGCCAAATGCCTGGGTTTGTCTCCCCGGTGTATTTGGTGATGTTGGCGGGTGGTCGGAAACGCTATGGGAACGGTGCTCTCCGGATACGCCGACTGAAGGCCCATGGTCCTGGGCCCTCGGGGCTGGGACTCTGGTCGTATGGCCGGCGACCGCACCTAGGGCGTGTTTCACCACTCCCCTCGATGGTTCAGCCAGTATCCATGTCGCCTGCCGCCGTATAGTGGATATCATTAACGTGTAGGGCCCGATGCTGGTTGCTGACGATGCTACGAGTGTCCTGGTGTGGATCGGGCCGCTCATGTATCGGCGGTCGGTGTGGAGCAGGCGCCAGGTCGGACCGTGGTGCGGCTGCCGCCCCCCGAGCTGCATCTAGCAGCTGTAGCGGCGAGCGAATGGAGCGATCCGTCTGGCATGTCCCCATTCCCCCAGTGGGGAGAGAGGGCGCGAGTCGGAGTCGTGACACGGAGCTTTCCGCCTGTTGAATGGTGGCGGCTTCTACTAGAACCTAGAGGTTCTGGTAGACTGCGCGCTCCTGGGAGTTGATAGGCTTGGGAATGCCGTGCAGAAGCATTGCCGCAGCAGCGATGTTCTGGCCAGCTCGATCGAATTGTGGGAGATCGTTCCCCTCGTTCGTGATGTCATGTTGGACCTGACGGGCGCGACCTCGGGCGCCACTCGCTAGGTCATGCGCATGGGGCACAACGTGCTGTACCAACTGTGCCAGCGTAGGTGGCGACTGGTTCTGCCGCCATTGTTGCAATTCCTCGGTGTGCGCTTGCGCAGACGCGAGGGCCCCCGCACGTGGGTCCAGAGGGGTGTGAGTCTGCGCAGACTCCATAACCACCGGTGGCTGTCCTAGAGTGTCTGCCATAGCGCACTCCCTAGACGGACTGTGGCGGGGTGCCACATCGCCGATGCTAGAACCGTCGCTCTCGCCCTCGTCGTCTGAGAGTTCGTGGAAAGTGGTAGGAGCGTAGCCTGCCATTCCCACGAATTCGGATGTGAGGGGGGATGGCGTTGGCATCCTTCGGAGACCCCGAGCGTACGCATCCACAGAGGACGCAAGGCCGTAGGGGAATCGATCGTACGGTGTTTGTGGTGTGGGCGATGCAGTCCCTCCGGATGATCAGTGGGAGATAGTAAATAAAGAGTAAATAACAATACGCATATTACTTACAGTGGGGTTTGAGCAGAGAGTTTGCTCAGAAAGAAGCGCAGATGCCGCATCGTCAAAGTCGTGCATCCCAGAGTTGATGGAGGGCGCCCCTCCGATGGATGCCGGGATGTGAGCCTCCTCGCGGAGGTGTAGTACGCCAAGCTGGTTGGCGATGTAGTCTAGGCTTCCAAAGAGGAAGGCCTGGGATGGCTCGAAGACAGGTGGAACCCACATCCCAACAGGTGAGAGTGCAGGAAACTCTAGTGAGCTGAAGTGAATCGTATCTCCCGAGCCTGCCACGGCGAGGGTGGCCGAAAAGTGGGTCATCCAATGACCAAAAAGTGTTGAACGTACAGCGTCTTCCCCATGGACGGTGCCAACTGTCGGTACAGAAAGTGACCAACTAGTGAATATTTATAGTTTTGCCATACATTGTGATCGGAGGTGTCCTAACACTCAATGACACAGGGTTTATACTAGTTCAGGCAACATGCCCTACTTCCAGTTTGAGTTGGTCGGTAACTTTATTCCTGAGCCCAGGTGCTCGAAGTCTGCAGTGGGGTTACAAACAGGAAGGAGAAAATGGGGTGTACAAGAGGTCCGGTCGGCTCCAGTCGGAAGGGCCGAGAGCGACAGGAGCTACACTATGAGCTAAGTGTTCAAGCGCATGCTTGAGGTCCGAACCCGGTGGTTCTGTGGTTGTGAGCTAGTGAACTTGATCGGTGTTGATTAACTAAGAGCTCTCTCTCCTTTTTCGTTGGAGGGAGCGCATCCCCTTTTATAGATAAAGGGGATGATTTTACAAGTGAGGAGGTGAGGGAACGTATGCTACTGAGCTTTGTTGCCCATGTCGGTGGGTACAAGATAATGGTAGGCACCCACAACACTGTTGATGTCGTTGTAGAATGTCAGATGCATGTGGGAGGTTGCATTGCCTTCTTCAGGAATGGCAGATGTCGGTACCTACGAATACTGTTGATGCCTAGAGGCATGTGAGGAGTTTCACCATGTTCACCTGGTACGGTAAATCCCGGCGCCCACAACACTATCGATGCCTAGAGGCATGTGGGGGCCTTACCGTATGGGAGTTAATGGCGCCCACAATACTGTAGAGGTCGTCCGGAGGTGGCTGTAGTCCGAAGTGAGCACTCTGGTCGGAGAGGTGGGCCGAAGTAGTCGACGAGCAGGCGCTGTTCCTCTTCGGCCAGACCTTCCGATCGATGCCTGGACTGCCCTTTTGGCCTGTTGTTTTAGGCTCTTGGGTCGGCCCATGAGTTGCGTGCTGTCTTGTTTGGGCCGTACCTTGGAGCGGAAGCCGTTCCCCGAGGGACCCCGGGTTTATGAAGCCGATAGTACCTTTCGATCTCTTGGGAGATGTGCCATAGATTTCACTCAGCACCTTCCGGCGTCTGTTGGCCACCTTGGGGTCGAGCAGGTACTGGTAGCTGTACACCACAACATTAGCGTACTTGACCATCTGCCTTGTGAGGAAGTAGGGGCAGACCCGGCGCTCCCTCCCGAGCGTGCGAAGGTCGGCTAGCATGTATACCCCGGGCAGCATGAAGGAGGCGAGGTCGCCGGCGGTAGCGGCCCGATCAAACGTCTCATAGAACTCGCAGAGGAGGGTGGATTCTGGGTCGGAGGCAGCCTTCTCGCAGACCCAGGAGGCCATGAGGCGGCGGCAGGCGGTGTCGACAAAGTCCCGGGCAGTGGTGGCGGACGCCTACGGGTGGATGTAGAGGTTCTTGTAGGAGGAGAGGCCGAGCGCGAGGAGGGAGCGGGAGGCGAGCGACGGGAGGCGAGCGAAGAGGAGGCAGAGCTCGGCGAGGGTCTTCACCATCTCATGCACGGTGCGGGTGCAGTAGATGAGGTGGAGCAGGTGGGCTGGGTTGGTGAGGGCATAGGAGGTGATGAGGGAGATGAGCACCGCCGTCTTGCCCGTGCCCATGGGCATCTCGAGCAGCGCATGCCCACGCACGTCTAGGGCGTGCTTCAGCTCCCCCATGTACGCGTGCTGCTCCGGGTAGATCGCCGCGTATGGGAAGTGCACCGGCAGGCCATCCAGGTCGAACCGCATCGTGGCAGAGGGGAAGGGCAGCCAAGGGGCGGGGTGCGCCGGAGTGGGAGGGTTTGATTCGCCGGAGCCGGTGCCCGTGCCACCGCCACCGCCATAGGGAGGAGAGCACGTGAGGTGATGGCCCCATGTGAGGAGATGCTGGTGGGCTCGTGACAAGTATAGGCTTCTGGGTTGGCCCGCAATAGGCTACAGAGGAGTTGCCTGCGGGCCTCGACTGAAAGAGAAACAAAAACATCACTGGTAGAATTTAAAAATTTAGATTTTATTTTGTTTGGTTATTGCCTAAATTTAAATGGAATGCTGCTATAGATTGCAATAGGATGCTGGAATAATTCGAAGTGACTTGATCGCATATCTCATGGTGACAATCAGAACTTTTTTTATGGAGCAAACCCCCTTTTCCCTATTGGACATGTTTCTTCAAAAGGAGCTGCTAGCGTCAGGACGTCTGATCCGGGTGCTAAAGCTCGGACGCTCGCGTCTATGGCTGCTTCACGTGGGGCCCGTGCCGCTCTGCTTTCCGTGCATGCGGGCGCCAGCGCGGGGGCCGTGTCTCGATCTGCGCCCGATCCATTTCCTGCGCCTGCCGCTCGCCACCCCCCCCCATGCGTGCTCCCACATGCATGCACGGGGCCAGCAGCTGCAAAGCAGGTGGCTACGTCACTCCGATTGGTATCACGCTTCAAAGGTCCATCTCTTATACCTTAGCATTATTTGGTAGACATTGTCTCCTATATTTCCTATCTAAGCATATGTACAAGCTACAATCCAAACTCTTAGCACATATGTAGGGGAAGCAATAGCCACTATTTGGGGTTCATGAAACTTGTCCATATCTTTTTATACATGGTAAATATGCTTGGGCAAGCAACATGGATTCAATTAAATTTCAATTCATATCTTTGTGTAAGGGTTGTCATCAATTACCAAAAAGGAGGAGATTGAAAGCTCTAGTTTGGTTTTGGTGAATTGATGAAACCCTAAGTGCTAACCTAGTTTATCAAAGTTATTAAAAGATAGGTAGCACTACTCCAAGTGGTGAAGCAAATGAAGATCATGACATGATGATGGTGATGCCATGGTGATGATCAAGTGCTTGGACTTGGAAAAGAAGAAAGAGAAAAACAAAAAGTTCAAGGCAAAGGTGAAATTGATAGGAGATTTTTGGTTTAAGTGATCGAGACACTTAGCGAGTGTGATCACATTTAGGATCGAGAGCCGTACTATTAAGAGGGGTGAAACTCATATCGAAATACAGTTATCAAAGTGCCACTAGATGCTCTAACTCATTGCATATGCATTTAGGATCTAGTGGAGTGCTAACACCCTTGAAAACATTTGTGAAAATATGCTAACACATGTGCATAAGGTGATACACTTGGTGGTTGGCACATTTGATCAAGGGTGGTGAAGTTCGGGGTATAAAGGAGAAGTTTCGTATTGATCGGACTCTGCCTTGGGCAGTGACCGAACTCTGACCCTGCGTCCGGTCAGTGGCGCACAGTGAAGGCTGCCCTCGGTCCCTTGACCGGACGCTAAAGAGAAAGAGGGACCGGACATGCTAGGGGTGCATCCGGTCACCTAGTGACGTGTCACACCCGGTTTCATAAAACAAAACCGAATGCACATCACATGTATGCCAGGATCTGTTTGTTCATACATGCGACGACAAAATGATACATTGCAATGTTTATTACAAAAGCGATTACATATAAAAAATGACTAGAGGGTCTAAACACAAAATTACATCAGAGTTCCAGCAGAGCAGGGTCTCCATCCCTTCAGGCTGCTGATCGGGGGTACACCAGCCTAGCATCAACACCGTCTTTAGGAAACGCCATCTTCTAGAAACTCCATCTTCTAGTCTGAACCGCTGGGTGGGGTAGCAAAGGGGACAAAGAGGGTGAGCACATCGAAATGTACTCCGCAAGTGTAGGAAAGTATGACATGCGGGCCAACACAAGGAAAGGCTAACAGGGTTTAACACAAGCCGTTAAGCAACACACCTATTACCTTAAACCTTAAGCACCTATTTAACTAGGTGAGATCTTCCTTCACCTCGGAGAACCACTGTAACCAACACTCGAATCCCATCCGAGCACCACACTTGGATCCCATCCAAGCAAACCAACACTTGGATTCCATCCAAGACTCCCAACTGAACCAGAGCCATCTAATCAAGAAGAAGTCTAGGCTGCTCTTGACCGTGAGCACGACTGATATATTAGTTTTACACTCTGCAGAGTTTACACACTTTCACCACGAGTCATGTTTCCCCATCACACTTCACACTACCTAGGTGCTCAGTGGGGTCACACTACAAGGCCTTTACAAAGTCCCTCCAAGTCTGTTTTACACCTTCACTAAGGTTTCTAACCGCTAACAGTGGGTACCAACACCACTGCAGAAGCCCCCTCTTGTGCCACACAAACCGACCTGATGTAGCATAACTTGGAGGAAACTAATTACTTGGCCAGGGCCAAAGCCATATAGCCCTCGAGGTTGCGCTATTAAGCCAGGTTACTTGTCCATGAACCGGTCCTTAGAATCCAAGCAGGAATGAGCACAATCCATTCCACCAATTCTAACAATCCACCAGAAAACATTTACCCAAAATCTGGCACACACCTCCACCAAAACCAACCATCCTGCCAGATTCCTATTCACCATGTTGCTATAAACATTACCAACCCAAGTTGCATAAATCATTAATCAATATTAAATGATAACCTTTCCAACCCAAGACAGCTACCCAACCAACCCAGGTTACAAGGATGATAACATCAAGTTCTTGTAAACCCTAACATAGGATTCAAATTATGACTCAGCATGCAGCTAATGGTCTAACTAAACTAACTCAAATCAAAACAAAAGTAGGAGCAGGTATGGTCAAGGACACTTACCTTCGAACTGGTTCGGATCAGAGGTGTCGAATTCCTGGTCCTGGAAGTTCACGGTGTCGGCACCTTCTACACACAAACAACAAGCATGGGCCCACAAAACAATTAAATAACAGTACAAAAGTTTATAAAACCTATACTAAACAGTAGTACTCGTCGCTACGATCGTGCGGATAAAAAACGCGAAAAACAGAGTTGAAACGAAGAAGTTATGGCCTCCCAAAGACCAGGGACTAATCTACGGAGAAATCAGGGACTAATCCACGAAACCAAAAAATATTTATTTGCAATCGGATCCTTCTTCTTCCTTGGGTCAGGTACTGTAGCTGTTCGCATGCTACAGTGTTGTCTGGCTGGGAGGCCAGCGGAAAAGCACAGGGGCAGGGCACTAGGCCAGCAGAGGGGCTGGGAGGTTGGCTAGGGAGGAGGTAGGGCCGACCAGGAAGGGTCGTGGCCGGCCAAAGAGCGGCGCCGGTGGCCAGCAGCAAGGAGCAGAGAAGAAACGAGGGTCGTGGCAATGGAGTTTGCTCGCCGGAGAAGGTAAATAAGACGGGGAACGGGTCAAACGGTGATGGATTCGTGCAAAAAGATATACCACACCATAGAGAATGAAGAGATCTACCTCTGGGTGGTGGTGGTTATCGCCAGAACACGATGGTTTGCCCGAAAAAGCTCGCCGGAAGTTCACCGGAAACCAGCCTATTTCGAACTTCGACGTCCGATCTAGGAGGCTACGGGTGGCGGCTGCGGAAACGGATTGTACTTCTGGAACCCTTGCATCGAGAGGAACACCGGCATATATATAGTCCTAGGGTTTGGAAAAGTTTCGGAATTTCTTAATTTCGGGATTTATTTCCTGTTGAAAAATAATTCCAGGAAATTCCTGAAATCATGTTTAAGCCACGAAAAATCACAGAAATTAGAGAAAATTTCCGGAGGTAGATATGAACATGATGGATCAAAATATGGAGTTTGGAGCTCATGAAAAGGTTATTAGAAGGTTTCAATAAAAAGATTAAGCTGTGGGAAAAAGGAATTTAATTCCCGAAAAAGCGAGAAAAACTCCCGGGAGACTCGAAACAACTCCTAAACGTGTTTTGAAAGTTATCACTTCATAAAACCAAGATGCAAATGGGATGAATGCAACAAAACAATTAAAGCCTATGTTGAATTAAGTTTTAATTGTAAATAGTTTTTCCTCCAACTACAAATTTGGTCATATCTCTACCTTAGTTCTATCAAAATTTAGAAACTTGCGAAAGTTAAAAAGTTTGGGTGTTACATGACGTACGCTGACGCAAGCAACAGAGAGAGGCTGAGTTGACCGAACGTAGGCCTAGGTCCAGTCATGAGCCACCAGACGCGTTCGGTCGTGAATTTCCACCTTTGGAACCTTACTGGAAGTGACCGAACGCTAGGCGACTGTCCATCTGGTCCTACTCTGTAGTGCGTCCAGTCACAACTTAACATGTGGCGCAAAGCTGACTAGCCGTTAAGATCGGCGCTCAGCATTTGAGGCTGATGACACGTGGTAAGCATTGGGCGACCGGACGCTGGGGTCCTGCATCCGGTCAACCTGACCGGTGCGTCCGGTCAGCCCATGTTTTAGAGGACTAAAGAGCCAACGGCTCTATTTCGTTGGGGGCTCTATTTAAAAGCATGTGGCCAACTCTAGCTCACTCTCTTGACCATTTACATTGACATAGCAATCTTGTGAGCTTAGCCAAAGCCCTCCCACTCATCTCCATCATTGATTCATTATTTTTGAGAGATTGTGAAAGAATCCAAGTGCATTGCTTGAGTAATTGCATCTAGAGGCACTTGGTGTTCGTGTTTCGCTGCGGGATTCGCCTGTTACTCTTAGTGGTTGCCACCACCTAGATGGCTTGGAGCAGCGAGGATCGTCGAGCGAAGGTTGGTGATTATCTCTGCTCTGATCATGGTGATTGTGAGGGGTTCTTGACTTTTCCCTAACGGAGAGCCAAAAGGTACTCTAGTAAATTGCTCGTGGCTTGTGTGATCCTCATCTTATGTTGGTTGTGCGGCACCCTATTGAGAGTTTGGCGTGTGATGCCAATTAGCGCGTGAACCTCCAAGTGAGTGAATTGCTACAACGAGGACTAGCTTATCGGCAAGCAAGTGAACCTCGGTAAAAAAATCATTGTGTCATCATTTGATTCCGAGGTGATTGGTCTTCATTGGTATTCATTCTTATGATTGATTGGTTCATTCCTTAACTCGGTGGTATAACCATCAAGCTCTTTAGTGTAGCTAGTCGAGAGAGCTTGTTAATTTGGTTAGTGTGGCTCTTTAGTTAGCCTTTGAGAGCACCCTAACTTAGTGTAGTAACATAGCCATTGTGTGGGTAGAGACTATAGAAACTAGAATTGTGGTAGGTGGCTTGCTTTTTAGTAGGCTAGCGCAACACTCGCTTTACCTCATATTTGTCTAACCGGTTTACTAAGTGTTGTTGTAGAATTTTTTAATATGCTATTCACCCCCCTTCTAGCCATTAGGACCTTTTAGCAGACCAGCTAGATGGTGATGCATAGGGCATCATGCTCATTGCTCTCCTTTAGGAGGGTGGCCCTCACCTCACCGAGCTCCTTCTCTAGGCTGCGGCTCTTCGTCACCTCCGCCCTGAGCCTATGATCAAGACCTACCGAAACCACACACCAGCCATATTGAAAAGCCTGCCGTGGATCCTAGGGAGAAGGGCAGCAAAGGAAGACCAGGGGCTTACCGTCCATGTCCGCCTAGACCTTGTGCGCCTCGTCACGCTGCTGGGCCACCTCGGCCTCCAAGTTCTGGGCCTGCTCCTAGCGCTGGCTGACCTCCGCGGCAAGTCTAGCGGTCACCGCCTCTGTCGTGGCCTTTAGATCCTTCTCTCCCTGGAGCTCACCCTCTAGGAGGTTGATCCACTGTTGGGCATCGGCATGCTCCTGACGAGCCAGGTCGTGCTCCGTGCAGAACCCCTCTACGGCTTGGAGCAAGTCATCACGCTCCTTCCGTAGCCGCTCGATCTCTACGGCATCCATGCATGTACTCTTGACCAGGTCTAGGAGCTTCTCCCCAGCTTCGCGGGCGTCATCATGAGCCTCTGCGTACTTGATCTAGAGGTTAGCCAACTCCTAGTGAATGGGGGCAAGTTCGGCCACCTCTTGATGAGCGGTAGCGAGCTAGGCGGCTAGTTCCTCACATAGCCGTCCCCCATGGCTCGCAGCTGCTCCTCCGCCACGAGGTGATCCCAAATGCACTTCTCATGGTGAAGGAACATAGACTTCTCCTAGCTGTGGTCCATGAGAACCTGCAAAAAGGGTATAAGTTAAAAGGCAGGAAAAGAGAAGATGAAGGTTGGAAACGTTAATGCACTATACCTGGCCAACTGGAGCGATAACATCTTGCAGCGAACTCAGCACGATGGTCAGGGCACGGACCACAGTCCCCACCTCTACGTGGATGCTCCCCCACTCCCTCTTCTCTGCGGCGTCATCAAGGGTGAAGAGCATCACCCCCAGGTCCTGTCGGTCAGCCCACCTAATATGGGGTCCTCCCCAGGTGTGAGGGTAGCCACCAACCCAGACCAAAGGCTAAGATGCCTCTACGCCGACCCCTCTCGCAACCGCAACTCCTCTGGAGTGGGCCCCCAATGGTAGAGGGGGTGGGCAACGTGGATGAGGAAGCCTACCCCACCATCGCACCTTCCAAAGGTGCACAAGGCATGGCCTCCTCTGTCCATCCCACCATGGGTGCCGCCATCTGCTTGGACAATAGCCCCGGTTGCGCCATCTCCACTGACGACCTCATGGCCATGCCCGGCCATGCCACACCCATCGAGGATGCCTCGAGGATGACCTCCAATGCTTGAGGAGGGTCACATGACCTCCTGTCGGGTTCATAAACCTAGGGTCCCTCATGGACCAGCTTCCCAACAAAGGCTCGGCCCAACAGACAACGTTACGAACGATGCGCAACTCCTAGGCTGGCCCAAATACCTAAAATGATAGGCTAAAAGGGTGATCCAATCTCCGACTAGAAGCTCTGACCGAGGAGGAATGATGCCCACCTCTGACTCTGGCCTGCCTCTCTGACCGAAAGGCCTAGCCAAACACCGCTCCTGACTCTGACCTGCATCTCCGATCGGGGATGCACCAAACCTCTACTCACAGCTGTTCTCTAACTGGCACAGTCGAAGCTGACTGGGACCAACCGACCAGGGGCGCCCGCTCAGTGAGGACCAGGAAACAGATGGAGAAAGTAAGGCAGGGCACTCAAGTCAACCACAATACCGAGGACCGTACCGTATACACCTGTGGGGCAGTACCAACAGGGCATGTCAGAAGGGTACCTTGCAACCTTCCTCGCATGTTAGAACCCAAGCAGTGTTGTGGGTGCCGACATTTGCCCTACAGTGTTGTGGGCGCCATCAACTCCCATACCAGACAAACACGGTAAGGCTCCCCCCCACATGCCACACGGTAAGCGCACGCTCGAACACTTAGCACATAGCGGAGCTCCCATCACTCTCGGCCCTTTAGACCAGAGTCTAACCGGATCTCTTGTACCCCCATCTTTCTCCCTTCCGTTTGTAACCCCACAGCAAATTTCGAGCACTTGGGCTCAGGAATAAAGTCACCGACCGACTCAAACTGGACGTAGGGCATGTTGCCTAAACCAGTATAAACCCTGTGTCATTAAGTGCTAGGCCATCTCCGATCACAATGTACAACAAAACTACAAATATTTATGTATTGGTCACTTTCTGCACCGATAATTGGCGCCATCCATGGGGAAGACGATGTACGTTCACACTTTTGGTCATCGGATGGCCCACTTTTCCGCCACCTTCACCATGGCAGGCTCAAGCGATATGACTCACTTTGGCTCACTAGAGTTTCCCGCACTCCCACCTGCTAGGATGTGGGTTCCACCCGTCTTTGAGCCATCCCAGGCTTCCTCTTCGGAAGCCTGGACTTCATCGCCGACCGGCTCGGCGTACTACACCTTCGTGAGGAGGCACTTGTTCCGGTGCCCATCGGAGGGGCACCCTCCATCAGCTCTAGGACACACAACGACTTCAACGATGAGGCGCCTGTGCTTCAATTCGAGCAAACTCTCTGCTCAAACCTCGCTATGAGTAATGTACACGCTGTTATTTACTCGCTATTTACTATCTCCCACCGATTATCTGGAGGGACCGCATTGTCTGCACCGCAACCATCGTACGACCGGTTCCCCTATGGCCTTGCGTCCCCCATGGATGTGTACGCTCGGGGGCTCCGAAGGGCGCTGGCGCTGCCCCCTCTCACATCTGAATTTGTGGGAATGGCAAGCTATGCTCCCACCACTTTCCACGAACTCCTCGATGATGAGGTTGAGAGCGATGGCTCTAGCATCGGCGACGTGGCACCTAGCCACCGTCCGTCTGGGGATCGAGTTGCATCACGTCCCCCGAAAGGACAACGATGCCATTGATTTTGTTGCAAAATTGGCCACCAGGCGGGATCCATCTCCAAGCGGGGTCTTCATCAATGACGTCCATGAACCATCCGCCCGCATCTTGGAAGGTCTGATCCAGACACACCCCAATGCCAACCCAGCGCTTGGGGGCTCCAACCCCGATGCCAAATCGGTGCTCGGTGGCTCCGACCCTAGTGCCTCCGTGACAATGTCACCCACCGACGTCGCCATGTTGGCACTCGATCAAACCGACTAGCGAGCACCGCTACTCGCCTACCACCTCAAGGAAGTTCTCCCACCCAAAAGGACTAAAGCTCGACGCATCGCTCGATGTGCCAAGACTTTCGTCGCGCTCGGTGATGAACTCTACAAATAGAGTCCATCAGGGGTGCTCATGAAGTGCATCCCTACCAACCAGGGGAAGTAGCTCCTCCTTGAGGTCCATGCCAGGATCTGTGGACATCACGTGGCCCTAAGGTTGCTGGTCGGAAAAGCCTTTTGCTAAGGTTTTTACTGGCCCACCGCACTACGAGATGCAGAGGAGGTCGTCCATAGGTGTGAGGGATGCCAACTCTATGCTCGACAAACTCATTTGCCGACATAGGAGCTTCAAACCATCCCCATCACCTGGCCATTCACGGTCTGGGGCCTCGACATGGTAGGACCCCTCAAAAGGGCCCGAGCGGCTTCACTCACCTGCTCATAGTGGTCGACAAGTTTACCAAGTGGATAGAGGCCAAGCCCATCACGAACATCTGCCCGGAAGAAGCGGTCAAATTCTTCCTCGACATCATCTACCGGTTCAGCGTTCCTAACTGTATCATCACTGACCATGGGACTAACTTCACCGAGAAGAAGTTCCTAGACTTCAGTGATGGATACGGCATCAGGATCGACTGGGCATCGGTCGGACATCCACGTACTAACGGTCAGGTCGAGCGCGCTAATGGCATGGTCCTCCAAGGACTTAAGCCATGCATCTTCAACCGACTCAACAAGTATGCCAGACGATGGGTTGCAGAGGTCCCAGTGATCCTCTGGAGCCTAAGAATGACCCCGAACCGATCCACATGGTTCACCCCCTTTTTCCTAGCCTATGGAGCTAAAGCAGTGCTGCCCTCTGACCTCAACCATGGTGCCCCAAGAGTGAAGGCTTTCGACCGCGATCGAGCTACAGAGGCTCAGCAAGGCGCAGTCGATCTGCTCGAGGAGGCCCACGAGATGACCGTCATCCGCTCCGCTCGCTACCAGCAAACTCTCTACAGGTACCACGAAAGAAAGATTGGGGAAGGATCCTTGAAGTCGGCGATCTCGTACTCCGGAGGACCCAATCAATGAAGGAGAAACACAAACTCTCTCCACCATAGGAAGGTCCCTATACGGTGACCGAGGTGATCCGATCGGGCACCTACCGACTAAAGGACGACAACGGCAATGTTCTCACCAACACTTGGAACATTGAACAGCTACATCGTTTTTTCCCTAAATTCAGTCTTATCGCTTTTATTCAACACTTGCTCCTGTAAAGCACCCCAGCCTGAACACTTTCAACCCGGGTCGCTCGGGGGCTCCATGAGGGTACAATACTAAATACTACCTCTCTTTTTTACTATCACATGGTAAAAACATTTTTGTCCAAACAAAAGGGCATTCCATTCCTTTGATTACCCTACGTGACTTTGTTTTTACTCTCGACCGAGCGCACCCCGCTATGACCTACGGTTACGAGTAGCCGAGCCTCATGGGTCACACCCAGGTTCTTAAAGTTGCAGCCTACGGAACAAACGGGTAGGTGCGAAAAAGTAAGGATAAAAACAAAGCTATGCTAGGATAAAAGACAAGGAACGAATAGTGATTCTATCACAAAGCAGAACTGATGTATTCATTGATACAAAACTGTTCACATGGGGGCTCCCCCATGAACTTAACGATTACATTTGCTGACTACTTCTACTCCAAATGCTACTGTGGCCGCTTGGTGGCATCAGCTGATGCCAAAAGTAAGGCCATGGCACATGCTGCCAGAAATAAACATCACCGCAAGGGGCCCGCCTGGTTCCGCTCCCTCAACTTCGGCGAGTGCAACGGGTACCTCAAGGGCGTCGCACCCGTAGATACTCAACAGAAGAGCATGGAGCTCGGGACCTTCTCATGCAGCCAAGGCAGCTCCTGGATAGGGACGCTGCCCACCAAGGTATGGCCGCCATGGCTAGAGGATGTCTCGTCAAACTCTATGAACTGGCCGACCTGAGCAGCTATAGGCGCGA
The DNA here is from genome assembly GCF_019320115.1 of Miscanthus floridulus. Lineage (NCBI taxonomy): Eukaryota > Viridiplantae > Streptophyta > Magnoliopsida > Poales > Poaceae > Miscanthus > Miscanthus floridulus. The sequence continues at coordinate 19,728,847 of NC_089596.1, forward strand.
AACCCTCCACCAGTGCGGTCCTAGGCGACTTCCCCTCCGACAAAACTCGTCCGGTGAAGATCCACCAAAAAGAGTCCATGTACGGCTCCATCTCGAAGAAGGCCTCGCAGACAGATCTAGCGCGCCATCTCCTTCGTCGAAAGCCGCCCCTTCTTAGGTGAAGACAGCCAGCACCGCCTTGAGCGGCCTCCAGCTCGACATTGCGCTCCAAATTCACAAAGGGATCTATGAGTTCTCCCCCTCGCTTACCCTCTCTCTCACTTAGGAACCGCCACGGCATACATGCACTCTTGGTGAGAAGGAAGAAGGAGGAGAGGCAATAGTTGGAGAATAGGCAAAGGATTGCGGCGAGAAGCCCTCTCCCTTAACCTATTTAAGAAGAAGGCACAGTAGTTGGGAAAACACGAGGGATTGGGGTGAAAACCCCTCTCCCTTCCCCATTCAATGCAGATAGGAAACGATGGGACGCGCCCTGACCAAGGGGATGCACCCTACCTGACGGAATGGTGCCTGGTCAGATGGGACGTGGCCTAGGTATGGCCCACCACTACCGCACACCGAGCACAAGAACCAAAGCGCCACCACACGTAGGCGGCTCTCCGCCTTCCCAGATGGGACTTGGAAAGGCCCAACTACGGGATCTCCACCTAGGAGAGACCATCAGGCTTCATAAGTCAATCAGACGGCTCAGGTAAATGCCAAGAGACAGGTAAGGAGCAGAGGGACACCCCATGTGGGCCATGCTGACTCCGTCACGAATGACAAGCGTGGATCCTAGTCGGACATTTCCGATTGGAGCTCCTCAAACCCCGTCACTCGAGTCATCAAGGTAACATTACCGACCCCCACTATTTCTTTATATAATCATTCATTCATCTATACATGCATTCATTCATTTCATACATCCGAGGCATCGCATGTGCAGTTAAATGCATCACAACGCTCTGTGTTGCATCACAAAGCGGCAGTTGCCTCACTCAACATGAGCAATGACCGACCGGGGTTTGAAGGCCGACCCACAAAGGGCTCGAGGCCGCCTCGCGTCAAACAGAGCTAGGGGAGAAAACACAAATGAGCCCAGAGTGGTCCTCGCCCAGTCTACCCCAAAGCAGACAGGTTCATCTCAAACTTCTCGTTCGATCCTAACCTCAGCCAAACCCACAGAATCTTCATCAAGGGGAGGCCAGCGGGCCACCCGGGTTGGTCTTCGGAACGACCTAGGCATCTGTCGGGTTGCAGGTTAAGGAGCAGTGGAATGTCACATGAGGGCTATGCTGACCCCGTCACAAACGACGGACCTAGATTTCACTCGAACGTGCCCGTTAGCGAGCTCACCGAGCGCGTCACTCGAGCCATCGAGGCAAGCAACATTAGATCAGCCCCTCTGGTTGTGAGAAACCACAGATGGGGTAACGCACAAAACTCAACCAACCCCTACCAAAGCCCAACGGGGCTCAGGGGCTCAAGACACCTAAAACTGCCTCAGCTGCGCCCAACGCTAGGATCCACGAGCTTTGTCTCGCCCGTTCCCTAAAACTGCCTCGGCTGCGACCGATGCCAGGATCCACGAGCTCCGTCTCGCCCGATCCCTAAAAACTACCTCAGGTGTGACCGACGCCAGGATCCATGAGCTCTGTCTCGCTCGATCCCTAAACTGCCTCGACTACGACCGACGCCAGGATCCACGAGCTCTGTCTTGCCCGATCCCTAAACTACCTTGGCTACGACCGATGCCAGGATCCACGAGCTCCATCTCGCCCAATCCCTAAACTGCCTTGGCTGCGGCCGACACCAGGATGCGTGAGCTCCGTCTCGCTTAATCCCTAAACTACCTCGGCTGCGCCCGATGCCAGGATCCACGAGCTCCGTCTTGCTCGATCCCTAAAAGTGCCTCGGCTACGCCCGACGTCAGGATCCACGAGCTCCATCTCGCCTGACCCCTAAATTGCCTCGGCTACGCTCGACGCCAGGATCCGCGAGCTCCGTCTCGCCTGATCCCTAAAACTACCTCGGTTGTGCCCGATGCTAGGATCCGTGAGCTCCATCTCGCCCGATCCCTAAAACTGCCTCAGCTGCGCCCGATCCTAGGATCTGCGAGCTCCATCTCGCTCGATCCCTAAAACTGCCTCGGCTATGCCCGACGCCAGGATCCATGAGCTTCGTCTCGCCCGATCCCTAAAACTGCCTCAGCTACGACCGATGCCAGGATCCACGAGCTCCATCTTGCCTGATCCCTAAACTGCCTCGGCTATGACCGACGCCAGGATCCACGAGCTCCATCTCGCTCGATCCCGAAACTACCTCGACTGTGACCGATGCTAGGATCCACGAGCTCAATCTCACCCGATCCCTAAAACTGCCTTGGCTACAACCGACGCTAGGATCCACGAGCTCCGTCTCACCCGATCCCTAAACTGCCTCGGCTGCGACTGACGCTAGGATCCACGAGCTCCGTCTCGCCCGGTCCCTAAACTACCTCGGCTGAAACGAAACTTCCCCTGCTGGCAACACAAAAAACCCCCCAGACGATTCTACCTGAATCGCGCGGCGGCTCGGGGGCTACACCCGCAGGTGCACTCGTGCGCACCCACCGTCAAGACAAAAATCCCCCAGATGATTCTACCTGAATTTCCTAGGGGCTCGGGGGCTCCTGTTGGGTTCATAAACCTAGGGTCCCTCATGGACCGGCTTCCCAACAAAGGCTCGGGCCAGCAGACAACATTGCGAACGACGCACAACTCTTGGGCTAGCCCAAATACCTAAAACAACAGGCTAGAAGGGCGATCCAATCTCCGACTGGAAGGTCTGACCGAGGAGGAACGACGCCCGCCTTTGACTCTGGCCTGCCTCTCTGACCGGAAGGCCTAGCCAAACACCACTCCCCACTCTGATCCGTGTCTCTGACCGAGGATGCACTGAACCTCTCCTTATAGCTCTTCTTCGACTAGGACCAACCGACCAGGGGCGCCCACTCAGTGAGGACCAGGAAATGAATGGAGAAAGTAAGGCAGGGCACTCAAGTCAACCATAATACCAAGGACCATACCGTGTACACCTATGGGACAGTACCAACAGGGCATGTTAGAAGGGTACCTTGCAACCTTCCTAGCATGTCAGAACCCAAGCAGTATTGTGGGAGCTGACATTTGCCCTATAGTGTTGTGGGCGCCATCAACTCCCATACTAGACAAACACTGTAAGGCTCCCCCCACATGCCTCTAGGCATCAATAGCATTGTGGGCGCCGGCATTTATCATACCAAGCGAACATAGTAAAACCCCCTACATACCTCTAGGCATCAACAGTATGGCAGGCACCGACGTCTGCCATACCAGAGGAAGACGACACAACCTCCCACGTGCATCTGACATTAACAGTGTTATGGGCGCCTACAATCATCTTGTACCTGACGGCGTGGGCAACAAGACTTAGCATACGTACACTCTCCCTCCCTCACTTGTAAGGCCATCCCCTTCATCTATAAAACCAGATGCGCTCTCTCCCAAAGAAAGAGGACGGATTAGTTAACTTACATCGATTCAACACACAACAATAGAACCACCAGGTTCAGACCTCGAGCGCACGCTCGAACACTTAGCACATAGCAGAGCTCCCATCACTCTTGGCCCTTCAGACCAGAGTCCAACTGGATCTCTTGTACCCTCCATCTTTCTCCCTTCCGTTTGTAACCTCACAGCAAACTTCGAGCACCTAGGTTCAGGAATAAAGTCACCGACCGACTCAAACTGGACGTAGGTCACGTTGCCTAAACCAGTATAAACCCTATGTCATTGAGTGATAGGCCACCTCCGATCACAACATACAGGAAAACTACAAATATTTACATGTTGGTCACTTTCTGCACCGACACCTCCAATGCTGCGGAAGGCACGAGAGTTAGTTCACGGCAAAAAATTCGTCAAAAAACAAAAGAACAAAAAAACTCTCAGCTTACCTTGATGTCGTCGGGCGCTAACATTTCGGGGCTGGCCTACCTGACCCCGGCTGTGACTCCTCATCGCACTACCGTTTTGAGCCATCCCTTTGCTCAGGAGGCTCAGATGAGGTGGTGCCGCTGGCTCCCCTCAGCTCCGGGGGCGCCGTAGAAGGCCTAGGCAGAGTGGGGCAACTCACTCACTGTCTCTAGGGGTGAGTCCTCCCCCTCTTGCTCTAGGAGATGCCATGAGAAGGGCCCCGCTAGTGGTGAAGGCGGGTCATTGTCCCTGCCGGCCAGATCATCGCATGGGTTGGGCGACCTAGAGCCGTCGCCCCCCTCCTCCTCTTCTTCTTCATCCTCATCTTCCTCCTCCGACGAGCCTTGGCACAGCTTCCCTTGCTGTAGCTTCGCCCGCTCCTTCGCCCGCCGTTTCTTCTCCTTGTCATCCTTCTTCTTCCTCCGCTCATCTACGGCACGGTTCACCGTCCTCACGGCCGCATGCTCCGGCAACGGCGTGATAGAGGCCCGAAAGCCCAAACCCACCGGCAGCACAATGAATCCTGGCTTCAGCCACATCATGGGATGTCCTGGGATCGAGAACACGGCGTTGGACTCGTCTGTCGCCTCCTTGATGCGCTGTGTGACCTTGCTATCATGGAGCGCCCCCTGGGCGAGCATAGTTTCATCGAGCTATGTGTTGGGTGTCATCCCGCATGGTGGGAGGACACGCGCCATCAGCGGCACCACCCTCCTCGTGTGGTACGCCTTGATGACGCTGACCCCACGAAGGCTGCGGTCCTTGAGGAACGCAATGGCATCAAGAAGGTTGTGCATCCATCTCTTCTCCTTCTCGGGAGGCCCCCACGACCACACATGTGGTGCCTCTCCGATGAGGCGCCTAGTGAACTCCAGCAAAGGGGCTGCGGCGTCATTCTTCGCGTAGAACCAAAATGCGTGCCACCCCTTGTTGGATCTGGAGAGCTAGAAAGGCATGTACTCCACCGATCAATGGCCCCAAAGGTGGATGCTCCTGCATCCCATCGGCACCGACGCATCCCTCTTCTTGTTCTTTTGCAAGGAGACGGAGAAGAAGTATCTCCATAACTCGAAGTGGGGCTTGATTCCCAAGTACCCCTCGCATAGCACAATGAAGGCCATGATGTGCTGGATCCTATTCGGTTTTAGGTGCTGCAGCTCAATTTGGTAATGGTGTAGTAGCCCCCGAAAGAACGAGTAAGAGGGGATCGTGAATCCATGCTCATGGAAGGGTGTGAAAGACATGAAGTAGCCATCGGGTGGCACCGGCACCTCCTCAAGACCAGGCATGAGCCACTCCACCACGTCGATTCTCCCATAGAGGAGGATGTGCTTGATGAGGCCCTCCATGCGCACGTGGGTGACGTCGGAGCGATGCCATGACTCCATGGGAAGCAAAGGCGGAGGAATGAGAGCTTTGCTGGCGGCGGGAGAGCGAGGGCAAGAAATTCGGGCATTGGCAGCAGAGGAGCAGAGATGGCAAGGTTATGGTCAAACATATCAGGGACAAAGGGAAAGGCCCCTATTTATAGGAGGAGGTGGAGCGAGAGGTGAACTGTTTGCCTTGATCCACGTGCCCACCATGTCCCCACCACGTCCCGTCACTTCGCCTCTCCAAAAATCATGCACACGCCACCTCTGGCTGCTCCCTCGAAGGACGCGCCGGATGATGGTTTGCCCCATTCGATGGGCCAAGAACTGCCATAGGTAAGAAGGGATATGAAGCTAAAAACACTCCCACGGTCCATTAAAGCCCAGGGGTTCGAAGGTTGGTCCACCGACGAGTTCACAGCTGCTCCAGGGCACCTTCAGAGTGAGGGGTGGAAAGGGATGGTCCCGCTAACAGCTAGTACCCAAGCACACGAGCACCATGGGCATCCCGACCCACGTTCGAGTCTTGGCAAGTGCACAGTCAATGGTTTTTCCTCAAAGAAAGGGAATGAGCCCTTGGGACCGATCGAACAGACCCGAGAACTATATGGACTGGCTGCCTGGAATTTGGAGTCGGTCACCAGCTAACCCATGCCAAACCCCTGTGAATGGGAATCCAGGGCCCCACTCGAACTAGCCCATTAACAGCTCACCGAGCACCATGATTCGTCCATCGAGGAAAACATGGCACCGCTCAGCCCCTCTGTTTTATCGAAAAAACACATGAGGGAGGATGATTACAAGACGAGCTGACCCCTCGACCAAACCCTTGCTGTGTGTAGGGGCTCGAGAGTTGGACTCGCAATGAGACCGAATACACGGTCGCATACCAATAGCGGATCGGTCACATCCTAGGGAGGAATCAGAATCAAGAGAGATCTTTTCTGATTCCCCGAATCTCGCAGCTACATGCTCTCGAGGAGTCCGAACACGACAAAAAGGAATCTCGACCACACCAAGACATCCCATGGCCCGCAAAGGGAGATCAAGATCCTTAGAATCCTTTCGTTCAAAAAAGCCTTCGAAGGAGTATCCTACTCCTACACAAGCTCGGGGGCTACTGTCGGGTATCAGTATCAGGGATACCTAGAAGAAGGAAGCTAATGGCCATGAACGCTAACTCCCTTGGATGGTCAAGAGCGTATCTAGGTCTTGCCCGACCCCAAGGGCGCGGGCTCCGTCTCGCCCAACCCCTCGGATGAGAGCCCCGACCCCGAGGGCGTGGACTCCGCCTCACCCAATCCCGAGAGCGCGGGCTCCTCCTTGCCCGACCCCGAGGGCGCAGGCTTCGCCTCGCTCGACCCCGAGGGTGAGGGGTCCCCCTCACCCAACCCTGAGGGCATAGGCTTCACCTTGCTTGACCCCTCAGGCATGGGCTCGCCTCGCCTAACCCCAAGGACGCTGGCTCTGCCTCACCCGATGAAGGTCCATACCGCCCCCAACCACTATGGGTCTCAAAGTACGAGTCCAAGGTCAAACTTCTGATGCCAGAAGGAGAGCAAGCGTGTCTTGACATGACCCACACCCACAATGGGCCACGTCTGAGGACGCACATCGCCAACAGCACCGGGTGTGCCGGCACTGTGCTATCTACTTCCTGTATGACCTCTAGCGGAGGCTTCAGCTAGCCATACCATCCCCTATGATGGAATGGAGCACCATGACCAGCTGATGACACCTGTGTATGACGCTAGTGACGAATAGGGCCGCGACATGGAGCCGTCCCCATCGTCATCTTCAGGGCCAGCGGGACCCGCTAAAGGAGATGGAAGATGTCGCAATCCTAGAAGCCTTCCTCTCCTCGTCTCTCTCTCTCTCTCTCTGATGTAACCTGCATCTTCCCCGTCATCTATAAAAGGGGAAGCAGGGCACCCCATAGAGAGGGGAGAGGGGGCATTCTGATACATCTAACACGTCTTAGCGGCTAAAGGCTTAGGCGCTCGACAGTAGATAGAGAGCTCAACCAGACTCACTTTTTCACTAGAGACTTGGGACAATCTCCCTCTCTTGCCTGTTTGTAACCCCTACTACAAACCAAGTGCTGGTAACATGAGCAACAGTAGACTTAGGGACGTTCCGCCTGAACTAGTATAAATCCTTGTGTTCTCTAAGCATATCTATCCGGGTCAGACACGCAAACTAGAAATTTACTAGCTGGTGATTCAAAACACCGACACAACATTTTGTGCCAGAAGTTTCAGCACTTGAGAACTTAGCCGTCAGCCTGCCTACGCTTGCTCGCCCGTCGAAAGTCTCGACGGGAGTCAGGAGTTCTGGGTGCCAAAAGTCCTGGCGCTTTGGGACTTAGCCCCCTGGCTCGGCTCTTGGTTGGGAGTTCTGACGTGAGTCAAAAGTCCCGACTACCGAAAGTTTCGGTGTTCCATTGGAAGTTTCGGCTCCAACTATGTTGACCACCTTTGACTGCACCTTGAACAGTGTTTTGTAGAAGGGCCAGATGTTCCGACAATCTATGTCAGAACTTCCGACTCAGATCTAAACGGTTGGATTTCACTATGAGTATAAATAGATCTCTCCTCTCTTCTAACCGTGAACCACTTATTCATTGCTCACCAACCTTCGTCCAAAATAGCTCCCAAGCATTCAAGCCACACCTCACCTCTCCCCTTTGCTCCAATCTTTGATTCTCCTAGGGTTTTGAGTGAAAGGAGAGTAGATTGAGTGAGAGAATCACTTTGGCAAGCTTGAGCACTTGATTTATTCATCAAGCCAGTTGGATTTGCATCTATTACTCTTGGGTTCTTAGAACCCTAGTTGGCTAGACATCGCCCAAGAGCTTCCATCTTATGGAAGAGCCTTGGAAAGTTTGTATTACCCTTGATTTCTTAGTGAAAAGCTCAAGTAACCTTTGTGGTTGCTTTGAGAGAGGCAAGGAGATGGAAGAGGCTCCGACCTTGGTGGTCACCTCAACAACGAGGATGTAGGAGCTCCTTTGTGGGGTTGCCGAACCTCGAGATAAATCCTTGTGTTCCGCATGCTTATTGTTGTTGTGATTTGTTCTATCATATTTGTCCTTGTTGGTTTGTCTTCCTCTCCAACTCTCCTCTTAGGGTTTGGACTCGATCTACGGAGTGGTGACCTTTCGGCATCAAAGGAGAAACCCCAACACTTCACCTTACCACTAGGGAGTGGTGTTGTAAGATATCTTTCACTCAAAGTTCATTTTAGCACTTGTAGTGAATTTCACGTAGGTGCCGGAACTCTCGGCTGTTTGCGTCAGAACTTCCGGCTACCGGAAGTTCCGGCCCAAACAGTCGGAACTTCCGACTATCACTGATATTTGACTTTGAGTTTACGCAAAAAAATAGATATGCCTATTCACCCCCCTCTAGGCATTGTTTAGATCCTTTCACCGACCCCGAAGGTACGGGCTCCATCTCGCCCGACCCCGAGGGTATGGGCTCCGTCTCTCCTGACCCCGAGGGTGCGGGCCCCGTGTCACCCGACGCTAGGGGTGTAGGCTCCATCTCACCCGATCCTGAGGCCGCGTGCTCCGTCTCGCCAGACCCCTCGGGCGTGGGGTCTGTCACGTCTGACCCTGAGGGCGTGGGCTCCGTCACACCTGACCCTAAGGGTGCGGGGTCTGTCTTGCCCGACCCCTCGGGCGCGGACCTCGCCTCGCCAGACCCCTCGAAGGAGGATTCCGCCTTGCCCAACGGGGGTCCGTACCGCCTCCAACCACTATAGGTCTGAGAGTACGAACCTAGGGTCAAACTCCTGACACCAGAAATAGAGTAGACACATCTTGATGTGACCCACGGCCACGACGGGCCATACCTAAGGACTCCGACAGTGTCGGGCGTGCCGGCGCTATGCTACCTAATCTCCATACGACTTCCGTCAGGGGTACCTGTTGACCATGCTGCCTGCCGGGATGGAATGGGGCGCCACGACCGGCTGACGACGCTCGCGTGTAGCGCCAGTGGCGAACAGGGTCGCGATGTGGAGCCATCCCCATCATCATCTACAGGACTAGGGGAACCCGCGTAAAGGAGACGAAGGGCGCCGCGACCCCGGAGGCTTTCTTCCTCCTGGCTTTTCTCTCCCCCCCTCTCTCTCTCTTTCTCTCGTGTAACCCGCGCCTTCCCCTTCATCTATAAAAGGGGAAGTGGGATGCCCGGCGAAGGGAAAGCAACGCCTGAACGCCTCAATCAACAACTCAAGGGCTCAACGAGTTCGTCTAGACTCAACTCCATTTGATCCTTCCATGAGAGACTTCGGACCTTTTTCCTCTCTCGCCCGTTTGTAACCCCTACTACAAACAAGTGCTGGTAACACGAGCAGCCTCAACCTGGAAGTAGGGACATTCCGCCTGAACCAGTATAAACCCTTGTGTCCTCCGAGCACACCATCCGAGCTAGACGCGCAAACACAAATTTACTAGTGGGCGGTTCGAAACACCGACAATACGTCTAAAACACTTGAATAAAAACACTTGAAAACACTTGAAAAGCCATTGCAAACATATGTAACATCTAAATAAAACACTTGCAACAAATTGTGCAACATACACAACATCCAGATAAACACACTTGCAACATACGTCCGAAAAAATAGATAAAACATTGGGGAGAGACGCTTGCAACATACGTGTACAACCATTGTAACATGTACACCATTTCTATCTACTTTTGCAATATTCGTATGAAACACTTGCAACAACCTCTAAAACATTTGAACTGTACACTTGCAACATGCATCGTATCCCGGTGCGGCCTCCTCCGCTGTCTGCATCGGGGAGCCGACGCGCCGCAGCCGTAGCAGGAGGCGAGGCCAGAGGGCTTCCGCGCCAAGGCCCGACGCTTCTCCTTGCGCTAGCGGCGCCTGTTGGCGTCGTTGAGCAGGGCAGGCAGCGGAGCAAGAGCAGCGAGGTGGGCGCGCAGAACAGGAGCAGGAGTAGCAACAGGAGCAGCAGGGCGGGCGCGTGGAGCAGGAGCAGCGCCCAGAGCAACGGCAGGAGCAGCGGGGCGGGCACGTGGAATAGGAGCAGGAGCGGGGGCTGCCGTGGTGTGGGGGTGGGAAACGCCGCTGTGGAGGAGCAGACTTGTGGGCCGGTCCATAGGTCTAGCTAGGAGCGTCCGAATGGACGGAGCCTATGGTGGAGCATTCGGTTCTTCCAAACTGGAGCATTGTTTTCCCTTCTTATCGTGGAGATGTTCCATTAATTTTTTTTTTTGTCACGAGTCTCACCTTGAGATATGCAACCAAATTTTACTTTTAACACCCTACACGATGACGTCCACAAAATTGACGTAGTTAGGGAGGCTTAGATCGAAATTTATTTATACTTTCATCATACATATTAGTATATGTAGTACTCCATCTGTTCCGTTTTAAATTGTAAGTTGTTCCCTTTTCTTATTTTGTATATATATATAATTTTTACAATGCATCCAAATCTAAGATATGTCTACATACATAGTAAAAATTATTTGAATCTAAAAAAGCCGTTAAGAACCCTCACAAGGTCACAAATTTATCCCCAGTTATATATGCCAATGTATTTGAAGTGCCTGTGCAACTAGCTTGGAACCTTGCCGATGACAGGTAACCCTTTTTTTTGTGAATGTGTATTAGGCATGATATTGAGTTCATTTTTTTCTCAAAAGAAGAAAAAAAACACTTCATTCTGCTACGTATGCTGTCACTCATTCTGTGGAGACAGGGGGAAGTGATGGCATTACCGTCATGGTGTACTGATAATAAGTGATAATGATACAGCTGCTTCACATTCTGTGATAGCAAGTGTGCTCTGCATTCTTATACCTTGGTTGGCAACTATGCGTTATTTTTTTTCTTGTGCTGCGGCAACAATTTGTGTGGAACATCCATTCCTGAATCCTTCATACTGACAACCAATGCCACATCCTTTCTTGCAACAGTGAAATTGTTCCAATGTTGTCAACTTGTCATCGAGTTAGTCTCTTTTTCTCGAACGTGCTCTTTGCACGACATTCATTAAGCAGGAGTAGAAAAACTTAAAATACAAATGTTCCGCAGCAGTAATCAAAGGATTACTGAAGCCGCACGGCCATTGGGCACCACACGATTGCGACCTAGGGAGCACGACAACATCACATAAGCGCCAGCAGCGGTAGCAGATGCCTGTATCCTGCCAGGCACCACTCATTCGCCTCCTCCTGAATTAACAGCACCAAACGACTTGGTGCAGTGGAAGTGCCATTGAAAGTCCTAGCATTCCGTTTCTTCCAAATGCTCGCTCCACCCGACGAGGGAGAAGAGGGAATCGAGCGTGGCACGCTCCTGAGAAACTACGTCCCTAACGACGCTGCGACGGGCGCGGTCATTTAGACCACGCACATTCCAACCTAAGCAGTTTTCTGACATTAAGCCACAGCTTGTGCGACGAAGCAGGTGCCTGGCACCGGGCTACCGGTCTCCCTCCCGGAGCTCAGCCATGTTGAGGTTCATGGCCACAGGGTCTGGAGGGCTTCCTGCTTCGATGAACGTGTCTACGTACCTCTCAAGTGCCTCCAGGTCAGCCGGAGGAGTGTCAACCGGGAGCCCCAGCTTCTGCATCAACACCGCCTGAGCCTGCAGTGTCGCGTTCGGCGCGCGCGGCTTTGCCGCCAACCGGGTGCTGCGCCTGATGGAGATCACGGTCGCCGGAGTACGCGACTTACGAAGCCTCGGCGCGTCTCTGAGGATCGGCGTCTGTAGCGCGCGGAATGCACATCGGAGCCTCGATCTCATCCATCGAAGGAACCGCGGCGGCGTAGACACCAGGGCCACCAAGGAGTGACCGGGTGAGGGCGCTAGGAGAGCCCCGGCCCGTCATCATTCCTGTCCAAGTCGAAGGCGAACGGTCCATCCTCAGAAGCAGCCCGCAGCCGACGGACCACCCCAAGACCTTCAGGGCAAGCATCAACCGCCTCCCTCAACATTCTTGGGCCGAACACCTGGGCCGACCGGCAAGGGCCCAAGTAGGCAGTTCTGCTTCCGCACCGGGGTAGACACCCCTGGGTCCAGTCCATCGGGTCGACACGGTTAGGGGTCGCAGGGGATGGCGCCTGCTGCGCCATGACAGCGGTCGTGGGAAGCCATCATCATCCGAAGAGCTCGACGATGCGTCCCAATCTTGGTACTCAGACCACGCGCATCCGGGCAAGCTCCGCCTGGGAACAGGACGACCCAAGGAGCTGCTGGGCCACCTCGGCGCTTAGAACATGGGCAGGCACCCCCTTGATGCCGACTAGAACCCTGTACGTGAACGCTGCCGCAGTCGCCAGAGAAAGCCTCGTCCAACGTCGCCACGTCAACAGGAACGGCGACGGACCCTCCGGCGGCGGTGCATGGAGCACCCTCTCCAGGTCATCCCGACGCCTGAAACGAACGATGAAATCTTCCGGGGCGTGCCGCAGCACCGACGTCTCCTCGTCCTCAATCTGGAAACGATCGAGCTAGTCTCTTGTCTGCTTCATTCTACAGCCTATTACACATTCCGTTGCACTGTTCACGAGGCAGGCACTTCAGTTCATTCAGCTCTTCACGAGGCAGGCACCTTTCAGCTTGCGCACAACTCTAACTAGTACGAAGTCGGTCATATTGGAACCGGAGTACTGGACGATGCCAAGCCAAGTTGAAGGATTCTGCAGCAGTTGGACGAGGACGACGACGCCATATTGAATGGCAGTGGTGGGCCAAGGGCCCAAGACGTCTGCAGAGCTGGTTGAGGCTGCCCCGTTCGGCTGAACTTATCAGTACAATGCTTTTCTCTCGTAGCAAAATAGTATCAGCCGACTTATCAGCCGTAAAAATCATCAGCTGAACCATGAAGGTAGCTCCATGCATTCCTGCGCGTGCTTTTTTTTCTCCACTAAAATCAACCCAACCGTGACCATCTCGCTGTGGTTTCAGACTTTCAGTTCTTGTGCCATGCATATTTTTTTGTCTTTCGTCTCATCAGGTGTCATCCTCACGTACCCCTACTAGCTACTACGTACTACGTACTCCTAGGAAGGGTCTCGCTCGCATCTCCCCCCCCCCCCCCACCCCCACACACACACACCCTAGCTCCGCGTCGACGAGTCTCTATTTCGTCCAAGCATTAAGTAGATGTTACGTTTGAAAGCGTATGTTGGAACTGTTGTTTCAAGTGTTTTACATATTTTAAAGGTATGTTGCAAACGTTTCATATGGATGTTGTAAAAGTAGATCGGGATATTGCATATGTTGCAATGGTTGTACACGTATGTTGCAAGGTTCTGTTCCCAATGCTTCATCTGTTTTTCCAGACATATGTAGCAAGCGTGCTTTATTTAGATGTTGCATATGTTTTCACACATATGTTTCAAGTGTTTTATCTAGAAGTTGTGTATGTTTGCAATATTTCTCAAGTGTTTTTGCAAGTGTTTCAGTCGCATGTTTCAAGTGTTTCATCTTTCTTGTTTTTGTATGTTGTAAGTGTTGCATCTGAATGTTTCAAAAATAAATCGGGTGTAGCACATGGAATCCGTGTGGGAAGGGGAGGGGCACGAGCAGTCCTTGCACGGGCGATGTTCAGCGGCGCGGCCCCTGCGTGGCCGCGAGACGCAGGCGCGGGCAAGCAACGTCTGACCGACGTGGACCCATGCGTGGATGCAGGAAAACGTACTGCAGCTACGAGCGTCCGTCCGGACGTCCGGTGGCTAGCAGTGCCGTTCTCATCCTTCAGATGTGCTGCCGAATCTATTCTAGCAGCTTACACACGATGACGTCCACAAAAATTTACGTAGTTAATAAGAAGGTTAAGTTCGAAATTTATTTATGCTTTTATGGATACATATTATTTTAGTTTTAGTGTATGTATGTAGTACTTTATCTGTTTTATTAAATTATATAAGCCGTTTTACTTTTTTTATGTATATATAGTTTTTCTGTGCATCTATATATGTCTATATATATAACGAAATTATGTATCCAAAAAAATCAAAATAATTTACAATTTAGAATCAAGGGGGTATTTGCAAGGACAATTCATGTCAAGACAGTGTCCGCTAATTCAGTAATAAGGAGAGGCATAGTCGTGCCAATCACCCTCTTTCGTTAAAAAAAACAATCTTAAGTTCCCTTATGAAATTGCTGGTCAATCAGTGACCATTCTGACCATTTTCAAGTTTTTCTATCACACAACCATTACAAAAAGTGAAAAGGCGTGACATAAACCACCAAAGCTAGTACATCAACCCAGGATCTCTATTTAAACGGACGAATAAATGTATAAATCCTAACTGTGTTGAGAGCAGCTAGTTTCAAAATTTCCTTAGAAAAAACTATTGCACTTGGCGGTTCTTTTTGTTTATTTTTTGGGCAGCACAGACGTACCTATGTTAATTTCTTCAAAAAGACTATCACCTGTTTATAAACTCTTGGAAGGAGTCCGTAGTCCGGAGTGGATCAGATCACCAGCTGACCCGCGTGTTCCACGGGACGGACGGAATGCAGGGAGCCGGAGGTCATCCCGGTGCACCGTGTTCGCTCGAACTTATCAGCCTGGCTTATCAGTTATGATACATTATTTTTCTCTTACAACAAATCAGCTTCAACCGACTTATCAGTCGTTGTACTGCATATAACTTGAGCTGTCGGTTTTCGGATGCTAGATTGGGGGAAACTGCTTGTCCTTACATTGCAGAACAAAGGTTTGCCAATGCATTCAACGGCAGTTCTGTGCTTTCACACAAAAAGAAAGGTTTACCAATGCTTGCTGATAGTACTAATAACCATTCAGCGTTCGCTGGAGGGAGATTTGGTAAAAGATGTCGTAGGGATGGAGACATGTGTCTTGAAGGAAATGGGGTTTATTGTTTGCCACGTTAAGAACCCTCACAAAGTCACAAATTTATCCCCAGTTATATATAGCCCTATAGGCGCGCTGCCGCCGCGCCGGCTCTGTAAATGCGTGAATAGTGGAAGAAAAAGTTAGTGAAAAGCTGTGCTGAGTCGGATGAGCAGCGCCATATATACACGGGGACGTCTGTATGATTGAACAGTGCTCGAAACAGTAACAGAGGCGCTGAGGAGGCTGGAAGCGTTACTGTCATGGTGTATTTATAAGTGATAATGTTATAATTGCTTCACATTCTGTGATAGCATTGTCACAGTGTGCTCTGCATTCTTATACCTTGGTTGGCTACTATGCATTATTTTACTTTTCTCGTGCTGCGGCAACAATTTTTGTGGAACATCGATTCCCTGAATTATTCATACTGACATCCAATGCCGTATCCTTTCTTGCAACAGTGAAATTGTTCCAATGTTGTCAACGTGACGTCGAGCTAGTCTCTTGTCTGCTTCATGCTACAACCAACTTTTTCCGTTCCAAATTATAAGTCGATTTAACGTTTTTGGTACATCCATTTTCTTATGTATTTACATATAATAATATGTCAACATATCAAAATGGATGAACAAAAAAAAAATCAAAGTGACTTATAATTTAAAACAGAGAAAGTATTACACATTCAGTTGCACTGTTCAAAAGGCAGATCGGCTCAATGTAATAATCTTTTTTTTGGGGGGGGGGGGGGGGGGGGGGGGGACTTTGGATACCCAATGGATCTTGCGATCTGATTTTTAAAAGCTACTCCCTTCGGCTCAAAATGCATGACGCTTTTGATTTTTAGATATCATGTTTGATCATCTGTCTTATTCAAATTTATTTTACAAATAATAATAAAATAAATAAGTCACTATTAAAGTATTTGTAATGATAGAATAAGTCATAACAAAATAAATAATATTTATAGTAAAAATTTAGATAAGACGAACGGTCAAACAAAATGTAAAGTTAAAAACGTCATCTATTTTGGGATAGAGGAAGTAGATAATAGAAGTTAAGTTGTGAGGCCATTTGGATCCATGGATCTAAGTTGTGGGGCTATTTAGATCCAACGATCATGGATTATAAAAGCTAGGGACACTTTTTAGAGTACCATTACCATAATGGCTTAACTCTTTGATTTTTATGTTGTACTTCCTCCATCCCAAATTATAAGTCGTTTGACTTTTTTTACCTCAAGTTTGACCACTCGTCTTATTCAAAAAATTTGTGCAAATATAGTCATATTTAAGTCATTCTTGAAGAACTTGTATTAACAAAATATGCCACGACAAAAGAAGTGATATTTTGCACAAATTTTTGAATAAGACGAGTGGTCAAACTTGGTGTCAAAAAAGTCAAACGACTTACAATTTGGGATGGAGGAAGTAGCTATGAAGAAACAGAGGGACAGAATAGTCTTTGGTGTTTAGAAGCTAGGTTCCCCAAGCTTACCAGATTAGGGGATTTTGGGGTCTTTCCGAAAGCTAGCTAGAAGCTACGGTTGCTCAGACCTCTACTTAGATTCTAGAAGCCAACTTCTACAATCCTCCAAGAAACAGCTTTTGTCGGTCCCTTTCTCACTTATCAAGGAGTCAACCCATTTAAACTTTGACTGAAGTTATATTAAAAGTATTAATATCTTTTGTACAAAATAAGTATCATTAGATTAATTATAGAATGTATTTTCATCATGAATTTATTTGAAGACATGAATGCTAATAATATTAACTATAAACTTGGTCAAAGTTGAGCAAAGTTGACCGGCACAGATTCTATAATTGCATTCTTTTTGTGGACGGAGGGAGTACGAGTAGATGGAGCCAATGTTTCAATTTTCTATGCACTGTGGCACAGATCGGATCGGCTCAATGTAAGTGTCCTAGAGCGTGTTTGGATATTGGCCACAGCCGACAGCTGGCCATGCCCAAACTGTGGCAAGTCGGTGCTATTTTTTACCGCAACACTTCATGGCGGGATTTGCTCTTTGAGAATGTATGGCCGTCTTGTTTCGGTCGTCAACCAAACAGGGACTTCGATTTTTGTGGCTCGACACAACCTGCGGTGTAATGGATTGTGGCCACAAACCAAATAGCCCCCTTTTTAGAACTTTGGATACCCATGGATCGTGAAATCCGAATTTTGAAAGCTAAACCATAGAAGCTGAGCTGCGAGGCTATTTGGATCCATCGATCATGGATTATAAAAGTCAAGGATAACTTTTTAGAGTAACATTACCCTAATGTCTCAACTCTTTGAGTTTAGAGCTCTCAAGTTTAAAGGAGGGATCAAACAGGCCCATAGTATATTGATAAATAAAGGAGTTTTTGCAATCAGAATTTTTGCAAATTAGACGTCCCTGCCTAGGAACAAAGGACAAGGAAAAAAATGTACATAGAGCACTTTACACACTGTAGCCACCCCATGCGGCCAAAAATTTGTGCAACTAGTTCCCAACCTGTTGACTCTTCTTTGATCTTTTTACGGACCAATCTCCAAATTAAAGCAGATATTTCTGTTTGTTAGTTAGAAGGTGGGCGCATTTGTTTTCTTTCCAGATTTCCCAGATGACTAGTAACAGAGCAGCGAACTGAGACCCTTCTTCGTAGGTAGGCGTAGGAGTAGTACCTACTAGTAGGAGTGAGGACGACACGTGAAAGACGAAAAAAATATGCATGGCACAAGAACTGAAAGTCTTGAAACCATGGCGAGATGGTTGGGCTGATTAAGCAGGCTAAAGGTCGATCATTGACGTCTTGGGCCCTTGGCCCACCAGTTCCAAATTCCAATATGGCGTTGCGCAAGCTGAAAGGGAAAAAAAGAACAAAGTTGGTCCTCTTCAGAAACTTCAGAGTTGTTACTAGCTGGAGATCTCGGACATGCTGCACCTAGAAAACTGAAACATGGCTGCATCGGCTCGTGCCTCTTTCCTATTGGAAAAAGAAATGACTTGGTTGTAGACGACAAAAGCTGTTTCTTGGAAGCTTCGTTCTTTCATTGCTGTTTCAGATTGGCAGCGATTAGTACTCATCAGCAGCACGAGCGGCGTCCCGATGTGACTTGTCTGAATTGACCCTCCGAGGCATCCTGGATCTTGCCTGAAACACCAGCATGCGGCCACGCGCTGCTGTGGCCAGGCCACAGTCTCAATCTTGCACCCAGCCAATGATGAGTGGGTCCCGGTAGAGCTTTTGTGAGGTGGACGTCAAGTCAAGTGGTACCGTGGCATTTGCATGCGCAAGGTTTTAGGACGTCACGTCGATACTAATACAAAAATAAATTATAGAATCCATTGGTGAACTGCGAGATGAATTTATTAAACCTAATTAATTCATCATTAGCACATGTGCCACTGTAGCACCACGTCGTCAAAACATAGATTAATTAGACTTGAAAGATGTGTCTCATAAATTAGTGGCAAAATATATAATTAGTTATTTTTAGTCTATATTTAATACTCTATGCATATGTTTAAATATTCGATGAGATAGGGATTAAACTTTAGAGAAGAAACTAAACAAGGCCTCGGTCTTGCACAACCAGCCAATGATGAGTGGGTCCCAGTAGTTTTGTGAGGTCGACGTCAAGTCCAAGTGGTAGCATGACATATGCATGTGAGTACTACAGTTCACATATTCATGGAAAGGGCGTGGAAACTGCGGCGACACGCATCTTGTCTTGTTTCTCCAGGCTCGATTGTGACTTGTGACCCAACGATTCGTCAATTTCAATTTTCAACGGATAAACATGCTGGACAGTTTTATACAAGGGCCCGTTGGATAAGCTGGGATTAGTTATTAGCTAAGCTAAAAATTAGTCTAAAAGTTAGTTAAGTTTTGCTAGTTGGCTAATAACTAATTAGTGGCCGATTAATAAACAAACTTGCCTAGCCTCTGTTTGATAGGCTAGGGCTAATTTTACACAATAATTTTTAGCTGGATAGTGATTAGCCATTGGTATCCAAACTGGAATAACGTACACATTGCGCGATCTCGCCTGCGCCCGTGAATCTGGCCCGTACGCCCGCCTAGATTCAGCCGCGCGCCGCCGCCGCCGCCGCTGCCCCACGGTTCCTTCTCACGCTGCCGCCGCCGCTGCCCCACGGTTCCTTCTCACGGTTGCATTTGTTTGCTCCGCACAAAGCCAAAGCTTGGGCCTCGTTTAGATTGCAAGTTTTTTCACTCTCTCTCCATCACATCGAATCTTTGACACATGCATGGAGTATTAAATGTAGATAAAAAAATAACTAATTACACAGTTTGATTGTAAATTACGAGACGAATTTTTTGAGCCTAGTTAGGTCATGATTGGACAATAATTGTCAAATACAAACGAAAATGCTACAGTGCCAAATACTGATTCCTAACCTCAATCTAAACAAGGCCTTGCGCAGCCATTAGATGGCGATCTTGCTGTTTAGTAGCATCTCACATGGGGTGGTGGTGGTGTTCCTTATCATGGTAAAAAATTAAATGTCCCTGGTGGTATAGGTTTGTGGGTGAGGGTGGGGATAGTTGCTTAGCAGCCGGAAACGTGAAACATGGCCACGTTCCTTGTTCTGCGAACGTCGTTCAAGTTACATTCACGTTTCCATTCTGACAACATTTACGTTGCCATAGTACAAAAACATTATAAAAGTATCACTCTACGTTCTCGTTACCGTTCCACGTTCCCGTTCCCTTCCGTAAACATGGCTGCTATGGATAGGATAGATGCATAGAGCTTCCTATATACTCCACATATACGTACTCCGCAGTCAGCAATGCTTATCTCCTCGCCTTCCTTATCATCAGTAGCTAGGACAGTAGCTTGTGTGGATGGTTGGCCCTGGCTGTCAAAAGCAAATGATGGTACAGACGTAGTTGCTTCTAACGAAGTATATATAAGGTGGGAGGAGATAGATACTACCTGTCCATGAAACCATCCTTTACTTCCTCTTTTTGCCCCCACAAAGCAAGACTTTATCAGTTGTTGACCAAATGGCAGCTGAAAAATAAGGAGCACATTGTTGTGTTGTGTTTGCCGTGTTTGTTCAGGAAAGTGTACAGTCAAAATCACTTCTAGCTTCTTCTTCTTCTTCTTCTTGATCTTTTACAGCTGAGTTCTGCCAGTCTGCCAGATGGATAGGCTCGACGGTTCTGCCCGCCTCGTGCTCGTTTCCGATCTTGACCAGACGATGGTGCGTGTTTCAGTTCAGACCTTAGTTTAATTTTCCAGATTCAGTATGAGCTGAGTCATACTTTTCAGTTGTGCACCTGATCATCAGTTCTCAAACTTACAGATTATTTATTTACTCACAGATTGATCATCAGGATCGAGAGAACCTGTCCTTGCTTAGGTTCGAGGCGCTGTGGGAGGCCGAGTTCTCCCAGGATTCTCTGCTGGTCTTCTCGACTGGAAGAACGCCAATCAGTTACAAGGGCTTGCGTAAAGATAAGCCTCTGATCACACCGGACATCACTATCATGTCTGTGGGAACCGTGATAGCATACGGTGAAGAGATGATCCGTGATGTTGGCTGGGAGGAGTATCTCAACAACAATTGGGACAGGACTATTGTCGTTGAGGAGACAGCTAGGTTCTCTCAGCTAAAGCCTCAGGCATGTCCAGTTGCTTTGCTACAACGATTTTTTTTTGCTGGTTAGTCCCATTTTGATGGCTGAACTAGAGCTGTGTTTACTTTTTTATCGTTTGGATGCAGCCAGAGAGGAATCAGGGTCCCCATAAGGTTAGCTTCTTCGTTGACAAGCAAGGTGCTCAAGAAGTAATGGATTATCTCCCACAGAAGTTGGAGAAACGTGGGGTAAGGAACATGCATGCCTTCTAGATTTCTCATTCAGTTTTCCACATTCTTTAATGCTGGAGCAACACTTATTGGCATATTTTGTTCTGACTTTCTGCTTCCTTAACCGTGATTAGCTAGATGTGAAAATAGTCTACAGCAATGGTGAGGCGCTTGATGTTTTACCACGAGGTGCAGGCAAGGGCCAGGCCCTTATGTACTTGTTAAATAAGCTCAATTCATATGAGAAACCACCAAAGAATACTCTTGTTTGTGGTGACTCTGGAAACGACGCAGAACTATTCAGTGTCCCATCTGTATATGGAGTCATGGTCAGTGATTCAGTGCACAAGGAGTCCCTTGAAACTGTCAACTAAAGTTCGTTGGTGACAGTGGCTACTCTGTTAAGCTTACCAAAGGGTTTTCATATCATGTTCAGGTCTGCAATGCCCAAGAGGAGCTGCTTCAGTGGTATGAAGAAAATGCAAAGGATAATCCTAAGATAATTCATGCAACTGAGAGATGTGCTGCCGGTATCATGCAAGCTATTGGACACTTCAAACTAGGACCCAATGTTTCTGCAAGAGATCTTGAGTTCCCTTATCTAAAGGCAGACACCGCTAAGCCTGCAGATGTGGTGGTGAAGTTCTATGTTCTCTATGAGAAGTGGCGGAGGGGTGACCTTCCAAATTCTTCATCAGTTATGCAGTACTTGAAAAGCATTACTGTAAGTACTTCCTCTTTTCAGTTCTCAGAGTAACATGGTTTTTGTTTGTAACTGTCCACTATTTTTTATCATGATCACTTTCATACAGTGGACAATGCAGAAAGTAATTACACATTTCAAAGCTCCATTTGTCTTTTTCTCTTCAGAAGTTATTCGAGATCAAATCATACAAACTAGTCTTTTGTCTGAGAAAATACACATCTTGCAGCCTTAAATAGTTAAATTTGATTCATTGAAGTTTCTTTAACATTTTTTTTATTTTGTAGCATTTGAATGGTACAATTATTCATCCTTCTGGATCTGAACGTTCTCTTCCCGCTTCTATTGATGCTCTAAGTTCTTGCTATGCGGACAAACAAGACAACAAGTTCCGGGTATGGGTGGACAGACTAGTTACATCGTCAATTGGTACAAGTACCTGGTTGGTGAGATTTGACAACTGGGAAATGGAAGGTCTGCTCTCAGCCCTTCACATGATAAACTGATTGTGGCTCTTAATCCATGCCAGTAGTTGTCACTTCTTTCATGTAGCTTCATGACATGTTTTATATTTCATACCATGTCTCTATTTTCCTTATTGTTTCTTTGATCCTTGGATAGTCTGCACTTCAGTATTTCGTTTGGTTTTATTCGAGCCTCACTTATGTTTCAAAAAAAAAAAATCGAGCCTCACTGTTAATGCCCCTGCTATTCTCAGGTGGTGTTCGGTATTGCTGCCGCACTACTCTTCTTCTGAATATTAAGGTAAATTCTCCCGTTCTGCTAGAATCATTGGTTGTCCTGCTGTTGCTTAGTTTTGTGCACCTGTATATATAGTGCATGTTTTAATTATTTCTATTTGCTTCAACTCAGCCTGAGACTCCAGAGGGCTTGGAGCTGATACACATCCACAATACCTGGGTTGAAGGACACTCTGGAGGGAGCGAGCACACGTTCATCTTGTAGGTTAATTAGTCACTTGCAAAGCGCAGATAGTCATAACACATATTTTGTTCAAGTCCAGATAGACTCAAAATGTACTTCCACACAGGTTCAATGCTCGGTAATTCCATGTACAAGAAAAGATGTTCCATGTTTCCTTCTCATGAATTTCATGATATCCATAAATTAGATGAAGCTCTTGCCTCAAAATTGTCTGGATTTTCACATGATTCAGTTATATGACCTCTTGAGCCTTTCCTCTCTGTTGCTGAGTCCTTATCGACAACTAAGTAGTAAGTATGATACCTGGAAAAAAAGAAGAAGAGTTGTGTGCAAATTTGCCTAACCTGGTCCATGGTCATTCCCAGAAGTTGCTGCTTCATTTTGTCTGCAATTCTTATCAGCCTGATCCATGACCATGACCATGTGCCCAAAGTACTACATCGCGCAATCGCTGACGATGGTGGTCTGAATTCCTCCAGGCACAAGCCATATTCACCTTCTCTTCTTCATTTTTAACATGAAACAAGACCTGGCCACTGGTTGACCAAAGGGTAGGTGAAGAATACACGAGGAGCACATTTCTGTTGTTTGCCATGTTCATTCAGGGAACCCAACTGCAGAAACACCCAACATTCCCTGCCAGCAATCTTGGCAAGAGCTTCAATGGAGAAGCTCGACGCTTCAGCCCGTCTTATGATTGTCTCGGATCTTGATCAGACCATGGTGCGCAAACCTTCCATTTCTGATGAATCCAGACGATGCTGTGTTCTTCAATGTTTTGGATCATTTACATACATGCAGGTTGATCACGATGATCCAGAAGACCTGTCCTTGCTGAGGTTCGAGGCGCTCTGGGAGGCCGAGTTCGCCCATGATTCTCTTCTCATCTTCTCGACTGGGAGATCGCCAATCAGCTACAACGATTTGAGGAAAAACAAGCCTCTGATCACTCCGGACATCACCATCATGTCTGTGGGAACTGTGATAGCTTATGGCGTTGACATGGTTCGCGATGTTGACTGGGAGGAGCATTTGAGCAGCAACTGGGACCGAGATATCGTCGTCGAGGAGGCGACAAAGTTTCCTCAGCTCAAGCGTGAGGCAGGTTTCCATCTAGTTGCATTGCATGCACGATCACCTTCGCCTTTTGTTTTGTGCTTGATGCTGAGCTGAATCCTCTGTACGGATACAGCCAGAGAAGGATCAGGGTCCCCATAAGGTTACCTTTGTGGTTGAAAAGCAAGGTGCTCAGGAAGTAATGCATGCTCTCCCTCACAAGTTGAAGAAACATGGGGTAAGATCAATTTTCTTATATTAATATTACTGAGCCTTGTTTTGAATTTTCAGCTTCTTTTTTCTGTGAAACAGATACATGTAAAAATAATCTTCAGCTACGGTGTGCTTATTGATGTGGTACCACAAGGTGCAGGAAAAGGGCAGGCTCTTCAGTATTTGCTGAACAAGTTCAATTCACAGAGAAAAGCACCCAACAATATTCTTGTTTGTGGCGACTCCGGAAATGATGCAGAATTATTCAGTGTCCCATCAGTCCATGGCGTCATGGTCAGTGGTTCACACGAGCTACTCAAACTCTAGGATAAAGTTCATTAGTGACGATGTTGCAAATCATCCTTTTGAAACCATGTTCAGGTCAGCAATGCCCAAGAGGAGCTTCTTCAATGGCGTGAAGAAAATGCCATGTGTAATCCCAAGATAATTCATTCAACTAAGAGATGTGCAGCCGGTATCATGCAAGCTATTGGACACTTCAAACTAGGACCTAATGTTTCTCCTAGGGATCTTGAATTCCCTCAGCCAAAGCTAGGCATCATCAAGCCTGCAGATGTGGTGGTGAGGTTCTACGTTATCTACGAGAAGTGGCGGAGGGGCGAAGTTCAAAAGTCCCCATCAGTAATACAGTACTTGAAAAGCATTGCTGTAAGTACCCCCCTTGTTTAATTTCTTAGAGCAACCTGGTTTTAAGTTAATTGGCACCATTCTTTTCATATCTGTAATCTCTTTATGAAGTAGACAATTCAAGTAGCGCTGTGCAAAAGGTGACAATACATTTCACATTTGCATTTCTCTCATAACGTCTTACAAGTAATACCTGTTCAATTTGTACTAGGGATTCTCATTGTTTCCTTGTGCTTACTTTAAAGTTTAAGCTGATGTTTTTTCTTCTTTTTTTATCATTTTAATGGAACAATTATTCGTCCCTGTGGATTGGAGCATTCTCTTCATGCATCCATTGATGCACTGCGTTCATGCTATGGTGACAAAAAAGCCAAGAAGTTCCGGGCATGGGTGGACAGGCTTGTTACATCACCGCTGGGTACAAGTAACTGGTTGGTTAAGTTTGACAAATGGGAAATGGAAGGTATGTCCCCATGCATAGCTCTTCTCATGATGAACTGATTTGGGTATAGTTCCAATAGTTTTCGCTTTGTTCAGGTTCAGCTACCTGCCTGCAAATTTTCGACAGCTCAGTACTTTTGAAATTTACTATTTTATTTGTTCGCTTCAGCTTTAGTGGTTAGTATTCCTTCTAATTTCAGGTGATGCTCGGTATTGCTGCCGCACAACTCTTCTGCTGAATATGAAGGTAAATTCTCTCGATCCTACTGTAATCCTTTACTGTCCTGCAGTTACATGCATTTGTGTTCAGCTAAAAAATTCACATAGCTCACTGCTTACTATCTGCTTCAACTGACAGTCCGAGACTCCTGAGGGATTGGAGCTGTTACATATCCAGAAGACCTGGCTTGAAGGACACTCTGCAGCAAGTGATCACACATTCATCTTATAGATCACATGGCAATGCACTCTAAAGAGAGAGGGCTGGGTGCTACCGGAAATTCCATATATTAAAAAAATCATTCATTGATTCTATCTCGTCAAGTTCATGAGATCCATAATAAATAATCTGAATATCTTGCCTCAAATTTCTGTATAGATTCTCACACCATTCAAACAATGTCGTCTCCTGCCTCTGTTTATATATTATGAGAGCTGCAAAAGAAAGAAAATCCGAAGAAATGTTGTCACTGCACAATAATATCTTTGACATCATTTAGGACTAATCTTAATGTCCTTTGTCTAGGAAGTATATCCCGGTCGGTATATTCTTTTTGATTCATGTAAAGTCAAAACAAAATACAAAAGCTAAACTATTTTAAATCTAAAAGTTAATACAAGAAACATGTCAATAATAATAAAGAGAATACAAATATAAGGTGCAGAATAAATAGTTCTGAAGAACATAATTGGCATACCTCACATAATCAGTTAAATTATAGTGGATTTAATACATAATTTTTATATAACTTAGGGTAAAAGACAAGATGAGCTAGAACTAAAATTTGAAAAGGTTATAAAAAAAAGCATAGGCACCTAGAACACTATTTGGACCAAATACACACAGAATATTTTTGTAATTTGGAGACCAAATACATGTTTGAATATTTTTATAATTTGATTGTTTTTTGTAACATCAATCATTCGAGCGTGAAAGACCATACCCAGGAGTCATCCGGAAAACCACGTGAAAACAGCTAGCGCCAAAAGATAATGCAAAACGAATATGGAATATGCAAGGGCAATTATGATGTGCCTGTATAGCTAGGACAATTATTAAAGAGTGCATCACTGTTAGGTGCCCAAGCAATAGTGAAGGCAAATAATTCAAGACACTCCCAAATGCTTGTTGAGCGGCTATAAAAGAAGAAGCCATGCATTTGGCATGGTGATGAGGATGAGTACTAAAAGAATTAAAACGAGCTAGGCCATCATCTACGTGGCACTATGTATTAAAATAACAATGAACAAAAAGAAAGCAATGATTTTCAAAGGGACAGGAAACTCCTTATTTTTTTTTTTTTTGAGAAACCCTAAGCACTTAGATCAGCTCCAACAGATTACCTAAATCCACTACATATCTTATATTTAGATAGTAGAGAAAAAAAAAACACACTCTACCTATCAAACTATCTACTTTTATTCGGCCAGCAAATTTCCACTCCCACTGCCAACGTCTGTTGGGCCAGTAATTCACGCTACCTATTTTTCTTCGCCTCTTTCCTCTCCCGCAGCGCATCCCGCCCCGACGCCGGTCGCCCGCCTCCTCCCTGCTAGCGGCTTCCCTTCCCCGCGGGCCTCCCTTGCCGGCGACGCCCTTCCCCGATGCCGGCGGAGCTCCTCCCCGCGGGCGGCCTTCACTACCGCACCTCCTCCTCCGCGGGCGGCGCCCCTCACACGCCAGCGGCACCCCAGGGGAGCCGTCGCCGGATCCGGCCGCCCCATTCCGGTTGCTCCTTCCCCGGAGCCCCTGCCACCTCCCCCGCGCCTCTAGGTCCCCAGCTGCGAGCGGCCCCCGGCGCGTCCTGCTCCCCGGCGCACCTCCAGCTCCCCGGCGGCGAGCGGTCCCCGGCGCCCACCTCCGGCGCGGCGAGTGGCCCTCGGCGCGGCCTGCTCCCCCCGGCGGCGCTCCCCGGCGCACCTCTGGTTCCATGTGTGGCGAGAAGAACACCAGTGAGAATGACATGGGGACCAGGATGAAAATGGGTTGTCAGTTTTCGGCCGTACCCCGGGAGTTGGGTACCGTTTAGTTCCACTTGCGTTGTTTAGAAATTCTAAGTTTTTCACTCTCTCTATCATATCAATTTTTAGACGCATGCACGAAGTATTAAATGTAGGTAAAAAAATAACTAATTACACAGTTTGGTTGTAAATCACGAGACGAATCTTTTGAGCCTAGTTAGTCCATGATCGGATAAAGTTTATCAAATACAAACGAAACGTGCTACAGTGTTCAGATTGCAGAAAATTTGCAATCTAAACAAGGCCTTGGTTTTGCAAAAAAATTTGAGATTTTTCGTCACATCGAATCTTTGGACGCATGCATGAAGCATTAAATATAAATAAAAAATAAAACTAATTATACAGTTTAGACGAAATTCACGAGACGAATCTTTTAAGCCTAATTAGACTATGATTGGACACTAATTACCAAATAACAACGAAAGTACTACAGTACCATTTCGTCAAAAATTTTGCAAACTAAACAGGCCCTCGGGAGTAGTTGGGTACCAATAAAGAAATAGGTTGCTTGTTTTTTTTCCAACACTTTTGGAGATGCTCTTAACATAGACTTAAAGGAATTACCTTATAAGCTTGAGGTGATCACAAGCAACTCCTTTAGGACTACACTAAGGCTTTGTTCGTTTCGCTGAAATTTAGCTGATGCTGTTGATGATGTTGATTTCTTATGAGAGAAAAATATTATTTTTTTGCTGAAAAGTACTACTGAGATAGTGCTGAAGAACAGGACGTAAAAATAGAAGGTGGAGCTGCAGTGAAGGGCGCTTCTTCTCATCTCATAGATGTGTGTGTAAAAGGAGGTCGTCCTCATTCTCGTATCGAATGTATGCGCCTGGCTTCTTCTTTTATAGCCGCTCGAGGAGCATTCTGGAGCGTTTTGAATTATTTGCCTTCATTGTTGTCTGGACGGTGCTGCGCTTTTCAATAATTGTCTCAGCTATAGTGGCACATATATTATTATTGCCCTTGCGTATTCCTTTTTGCATTGTATTTTAGTGGGGGTTACTTTCACGTGGCCTTTTAGATGACTCCTGATCTTCCACGCTTAAATATTTTTTTAAAAATATGAAGACCAAATACATGTCAGAATATTTTTATAATTTGATTGAATTATGATTCGTGGAAGTGTGTAAAAGGAGGTTGTTACCATCGTACCGAATGCATGCACCTGCCTTTTCCTTTTATAGCCGCTCGAGTTGCCTCGAACCATGAATGGTGCTTATACTGACATATTTATTATTGCCCTTACATATTTCTTTTGCATTGTCTTCCACCACTACTGGACACGGGTTCTTTGCCGAGTGCCCTAAACACTCGGTAAACCCAAGTTTGTACTCGGCAAAGAGTTTGTCGAGTGTTACACTCGGCAAATACCCGCTGGCATAGCTTTTATCGGCAAAGGGTTCTTTGTCGAGTGCAATATATCGGGCTTGCCGAGTGCCACGTCAACACTCGGCACTGAAAAGTCGCCGTCAATGGAAAGGCCCGTCTGACGGCGCCTTTGCCGAGTGGTGACGTGGCCGGCACTCGGCAAAGTTTTCCTATTTTTTTTAAAAAAATCTTTGCCGAGTGGTGACATGGCCGGTACTCGGCAAAACTTTTTTAATTTTTTTTTTCAAAAAATCTTTGCGAAGTGCCATGGTTCTAGCACTCGGCAAAGTGCCCAGTTTCGCCGAGTGTCGTGACCATAGCACTCGGCAAATCTGGGACCTGAGCCAGTTTTGCCCAGTTTTGCCGAGTGCTATGGTTGTGGCACTCGGCAAAGAGTCCTTTGCCGAGTGCAGCACTCGGCAAATCTGTAGAAAATTCAATTTTTTTTATTTTTGCTTTCCATCACATATATTCTCACATTATTGTCACAGACAAGCAATTCACATATATTCTCACAACATATATCACACATGCATCACAATATATACCACACATGCCTCCATCACATCCCTCCATCACATACACATCCATGACAATATATATCACTAAAGGGACCGTGACGCCTAAGAGGGGGGTGAATTAGGCAACTTAAAATTTCAATTCTAAACTATGATCTCTTTTGCTAACCCTAGCAAAACCTATGCAATAGATAAACTATCTAGATGTGCAACTATGGATTTGCTAGTGTGTTGCTATCTCTACCGTAAACTTAGTAAGGTAATCAATGTAAATGCGGAAGCTAAAGAGCAAGGTAGAGATATGCAAACTCCCGTCGATGACTCCGGTATTTTTACCGAGGTATCGAGAAGCGCGCAAGCTTCCCCCTAGTCCTCGTTGGAGCCCCTCGCAAGGAATCCCTCGCAAGGGCCAAGCTCCCGGTCGGGTAACTCCGTGGATAGCCTCGGGCCTTCCCCACGCGCAAGTGGGTCTCCGATGTGCCTCTCGGCAAGCCTCTCCTGGATGCTCCCCGCCGTCTTCACTATCAAGCTTCCGGCCGAAACGTCGTGGGCCTTGTTCCCTCCGGTACACGGTGGCGGCCACACCACAAACGCGGTTGGTGTGATCTCGCAAGACTTCAAGCCCCTCCGATGTACAACACTTGTGCTCGCAAGCACGGGGTGGCAAGAGGTATGCAAACCTCACTAAACACTAGGCATAAACCTAGAGCAAACGCATAAGCGGTGGTCTAATCAACCTAAGCACTTCGCAAAGCACTTATGCTAATCACCTAATAAAACACTAAGCACTATGCATGTGAAGATCACTAAAATAGTGTATCAACACCCTTGGTATGTTTCCTCAGCTCCACTTTTCTCAAATGGGCGGTTGGGGATTGTATTTATAAGCCCCACTGAGAAAGTAGCCGTTGGGGTCGAACTCCCGTGAAACTGCTACTGACCGGACGCTGAATCGTCCTGACCGGACGCGTCCGGTCGTCCCGACCGTTGAACCAGCAATACACTGATCGGACGCCGGCCAGCGTCCGGTCGCCTGCCACCAAACGCGTCCGGCCGCAGATTTGCCGCTCTGGAACCTCTCTGTACTCGATCAGACGCTGCTTCCCTATGTCCGGTCGGTTGCCACCAGCGTCCGGTCGCCTGTCTGCCGAGCCACTTGCCCAGCGTCCGATCGCTTGTCCAGCGTTCGGTCACCACAGTGAGCTCATTTCTTCGTGATCTTGCGTATGGCTTGGTTCCAATCTTCATGCTTGGACTTTGCTCGATCTCTTGGGTCTTCTCTTGTGCTCCTAAGGGCTTGCTTGAGGTGTTGATCATCGGATCATCACGTCACCTTCGTCCAAGTCACGTCTTGCACCCTATTGAACTACAAAAACAAACACTTGCAAATTCATTAGTCTAATTTGGTTGTGTTGGTCATCAAACACTAAAATCCAAAGTAAATGGGCCAAGGGTCCATTTTCCTTACAATCTCCCCCTTTTTGGTGATTGATGCCAACACGACCAAAGCAAGCAAATAATAAGAATTCAGAAGTTAAAAAACTACCTACTTGCTAGGATGCAATGCAAAGGGCAAGGTTATATGATACTAATTGATAGATACTAATTGAAACTTTACTTAAAAGCTTGTCTTGCCCTTGCAAATGTCTCCATATGATATTATGGATTAAAGACTAGCTTTCTAAAAAAATTCTCCCATTACTTAGACTAATCCATAATTCATTTTCCTCCCTTTCTCGGACCATTTCCACTTGTAGACATCAACTTGATGCTTGCCTTTGGTCCTTCAAATTCTCTCCCTTTGGCATCAAACATCGAAAAGGAAGACATTAGTAGCACAAGGGAGGGTCAAATTTCGTGATCCTTTGTGTATAGAGTGAAATGGATCACAAAATTTGACTCTCACATTATATAGACTAAGCTCCCCCTAAATATATGCATACATACGATAGAAAGCAAAGCATATGCATAATTAGCAATTTATTGCACAAGAGAGTTTAGTCTAAATAAAGCATGGAGAAAGCATATAAATATGAAAAGAAATCAACTTGATGATGCCAATTGAAGAATGATGCTTAACTCCGGGGACTCCAATTTCCTTACAATGAGACTACTACACATGTGATAGGTTGGAAAAATTGATATCATTTGAAAAAGTGTTAGTCTCAAAGTATCCAAGTTGTAGAATTAAGCTCCCCCTAAATTTGTGCACACAAGTGTTGAATACTTGTAAAATTTGTGCACATTGATTTAAAGTATCAAAATACCACTTGAAAGATGATATTTGGGAGAGATTATCTACAATTTGGACTTTGGCACATATTAGATAAATAAAAGTAAGACAAGCTATGTGCCGTACTTTTAAGCAATTTTAAACCATGTAGGTTTTGCTCCAAGGGTTGATAAAGAAACCGAGCAAGCCTACCATATGATATACCTATTGAATGCATGACAAAAGATTTAAGTAAGTAAATGCAAACATAGGCATGAAAGACAACTAGATGCTTTAAGAGTATATCAATTGAAAAACAATACCAATTGAAATGAATACTAATTGAAAGTAATGACATCTAGTTATCTAACATGGGAAGGGGAATTTGGGTCCAAATATGATTCACTAACCTACTTGACAATGACTTTGTCCATCATGATGCACCCCATGAAATGCACCCATACTTTGCCAAGTCTCCAAATTCCCCGTAAGTCCGACTGACTTCTCACTTCCCTTTCGGGATCTAAACCTTCTTGGTGCTCTTCATGTTTGAAATGATTTCCTTTTGCTTGTTCACCTTGATGGCCACCACCTTATCATTTTTCTTCTCCTTCAAGAGATAAGGTGTTGAGGCCTTTTTGTCCACTTTGTTGGTGTAGGTGTTGGAGAGCTTGCTTGTTTGCTTTTTCTCCTTCTTCTTTGCTCCTTCCCCATTCTTCACCTTGCACTCATAGGACTTGTGACCCTCCTTGTGGCACACGTAACAAACCACGGTTTGTCCTTCATCAAGCTTCTTCACTCCCTTGATGGTGTTATCTTGATGAAGTTGGGTTTGCTTCGCCTTGCCTTTCACTTGAGTCAAGTCCTTGGTGAGGCGAGCTACTTCTTGCTTGAGTTGCTCATTCTCCTTTGCAACCTCTTATGTGCATGTATCTAGAACAACTTTCTCAACACAAACTTGGTTGCACAAGGGTGAGTCTGAACATAAATCATTACAAGAAGTAGAGGCATCCTTTTTAGATATGTTAAAGATAGAACTTTTCTTTTTAGATGCCTTGGTGGGGTTTGTACTAACGGCTTCAAGATTAGCAACTTTATTAGTTAGCTCATCACAATATTTGCACATGGTTTCCATTTTAGCAAGCAAACTATTATATGCTTCTTGTGAGCTAGCTAACTTTTCTTTTAATTTTTCATTTTTCTTTAAAAGTTGCTCATCATTGATTGTGCATGCATTTGTTGTTGCACTAGCCTCAAGTTGCTCAATTTTAGTAGATAGTTCAACATTGAGATTTGCAAAGTTTTCATATTGTTCAAGCAAATTTTTGTATGCTTCTTGTGAACTACCTAGCTCTTCTTTTAATTTTTTGAGCTTCTT
This sequence comes from Miscanthus floridulus, assembly GCF_019320115.1. Taxonomy (NCBI): domain Eukaryota; kingdom Viridiplantae; phylum Streptophyta; class Magnoliopsida; order Poales; family Poaceae; genus Miscanthus; species Miscanthus floridulus. The sequence goes on from NC_089596.1 coordinate 19,761,600, forward strand.
TTGTTGACTAGTGCAAACTTTAGCATATTTAAGATTTTGTTGCACAATTGTATTATAAGAAGGCAAATCATCATCACTTTCGCTCTCACTAGAGGATGAGCTTTCATTACCTCGTGCCATAAGGCACACACGAGAAGAGCTTGATGATGAGTGCTTGCGCCCTCGCCTCTTGTGATGATCTTCTTCACTTGAGGAATCATCCCATGACCTTATTGATGTGAGGGCTTTGTTCTTGCACGCCTTCTTCTTTGCCTTGGGCGTGGGCTTGTTTGGACAAACTTCCACAAAGTGCCCCAACTCGCCGTATCCATAGCATCCTTTCTTTCTTTGCTCGTCTCTTTGATTAGTGAAAACGAGGTCTTAAATTTGAATGGGCACACCCTTGACATTGAGCCTTACGATCATCTTCTCCACCTTTTTGATAAGTTTGATTGATTCTTCATCAAGGTCGGAGGTAGAGGAGGAAGATTGATCATCATCACTTGATTCTTGTTCATCATCGTCATCATCATCCTCATCTTCTTCTTCTTCACTTGAGGAGCTTGAGCTTGAGCTTGACTCAACTTTCTTGCCCTTCATCTTTTTCTTCTCGCTACAAGCGAGAGCTTTGCCTTTGCTTGATGAAGAGGCTTCTTCTTGCCCCATCTTACGTGACATTTCAAATGCCACTAACTTGCCAATGGCTATGCCCGGGGTCATATTGCTTAAGTCCTCCATGTTGTGAAGGATGGTGATGATGCTTGCATATTTCTTTTGTGGTAGCACGGAGATAATCTTCCTCACGATGTCCGCATCATCTAGCTTTAATAATCCTATAGAATGGAGCTCATTGATAATTAGATTCAAACGAGAATACATATCACGAACAAGCTCATCATCATTCATAGTAAAGGAATCATAGTTTTGCTTTGCTAGATAATGTTTTTGCTCACGAACATTGCTTGTGCCGTCATGGAGCTCTTGGAATTTTAACCAAATTTCATGTGCCGTATTTAAAGTGAATACTTGGTTAAAAACATCCATACTAAGTGATTCAAACAAGCAATTTTTAGCTCTAGCATTGAAGTGCATTTCTTTTTCGTCACTCTTTGTGGGTTTTTCGGGATTCTTGATGGGTTTCATCCCGTCATGAGTGACTCTCCATACACCCAAATCAACCGCCTCAAGGTGGCAAGCCATTCTAGCTTTATAGTATGGGAAGTTAGTGCCGTCAAATTGTGGAGGCTTAGCGGTATCCATCCCAACCACTCCACAATCGCGTCGGCTCAACGGCAGTTAAGCCAAGGGTCCAAATATGAGCCAACCGGCTCTGATACCAATTGAAGGGACCGTGACACCTAAGAGGGGGGTGAATTAGGCAACTTAAAATTCTAATTCTAAACTATGGCCTCTTTTGCTAACCCTAGCAAAACCTATGCAATAGATAAACTATCTAGATGTGCAACTATGGATTTGCTAGTGTGTTGCTATCTCTACCGCAAACTTAGTAAGGTAATCAATGTAAATGCATAAGCTAAAGAGCAAGGTAGAGATATGCAAACTCCCATCGACGACTCCGGTATTTTTACCGAGGTATCGAGAAGCGCGCAAGCTTCCCCCTAGTCCTCGTTGGAGCCCCTCGCAAGGAATCCCTCGCAAGGGCCAAGCTCCCGGTCGGGTAACTCCGTGGATAGCCTTGGGCCTTCCCCATGCGCAAGTGGGTCTCCGATGTGCCTCTCCGCAAGCCTCTCCTGGATGCTCCCCGCCGTCTTCACTATCAAGCTTCCGGCCGAAACACCGCGGGCCTTGTTCCCTCCGGTACATGGTGGCGGCCACACCACAAATGCGGTTGGTGTGATCTCACAAGACTTTATGCCCCTCCGATGTACAACACTTATGCTCGCAAGCACGGGGTGGCAAGAGGTATACAAACCTCACTAAACACTAGGCATAAACCTAGAGCAAGCGCATAAGCGGTGGTCTAATCAACCTAAGCACTTCGCAAAAGCACTTATGCTAATCACCTAATAAAACACTAAGCACTATGCATGTGGAGATCACTAAAATGGTGTATCAACACCCTTGGTATGTTTCCTCAGCTCCACTTTTCTCAAATGGCCGGTTGGGGGTTGTATTTATAAGCCCCACTAAGAAAGTAGCCGTTGGGGTCAAACTCCCGCGAAACTGCTACTGACCGGACGCTGAATCGTCCTAACCGGACGCGTCCGGTCGTCCCGACCGTTGAACCAGCAATACACTGATCGGATGCTGGCCAGCATCCGGTCGCCTACCACCGGACGCGCCCGGTCATAGATTTGCCGCTCTGGAACCTCTCTGTACTCGAACAGACGCTGCTTCCCTACGTCCAGTCGGTTGCCACCAGCGTTCGGTCGCCTGTCTGCCGAGCCACTTGCCCAGCGTCTGGTCGCAACGTTCGGTCGCTTGTCCAGCATCCGGTCATCACAGTGAGCTCATTTCTTCGCAATCTTGTGTATGGCTTGGTTCCAATCTTCATGCTTGGACTTTGCTTGATCTCTTGGGTCTTCTCTTGTGCTCCTAAGGTCTTGCTTGAGGTGTTGATCATCGGATCATCACGTCACCTTCGTCGAAGTCACGTCTTGCACCCTATTGAACTACAAAAACAAACACTTGCAAATTCATTAGTCCAATTTGGTTGTGTTGGTCATCAAACACCAAAATCCAAAGTAAATGGGCCAAGGGTCCATTTTCCTTACAATCACATCCATCATAATACATATATGTCACAAGTATTTGATCCAACACAAGTCTAAGTGCAACATAAGTCCATGAAACATGAAAAGAGACAAATCAAAGGCACCTACTACCACCCTAGCCACCCGAGCTGTGAAGAAGGGCCACCTGGGCACCCGGGCTGTGGAGGAGGGCTAGCTGGCCACCCGAACTGTGGAGAAGGGCTAGCTTCACTTGGATGCGTCGAGTGGTGCCCTTGAGGAGTTGGGTTCGAACCCGCGGACGGTGGCTGCGCAAAGGAAAAGCGAATTCATGAGTTTCTGCAGGAGGGTCGCACAAGCTAAAGCAATAAACAACCATACTCACCAGACTAGGTTCAGGAGTACGAAGCACTGGAGCGAGGAGCGAAGGTGGCACAGCTATACCCGTCGTGGCCTGAAGGTTCGCCATGAACGCATAAAGGTCTTGCAGCCTCTTCTCCTCGGCCTGCCTCCTTAGCTCTTGCTCCGCCTACGAGGCCGCCTGCGTGGCCTCCAGCCTCTGCACTGGGCCTACAATATTTCACCCACAATGTTTCAACAATGCAAAGGCAAGATATATGTAAAAGCAATGAACGACGAATAAAACAGGACTAACCTGGAGTTCCGCCACCTGCTGCTGTGAACTCTGCTACCGAGGTCGTATAGGGAGGGAGGAGCTCGTGCTCGTTGCTCGAATCTAGGAGAGGGTGGGAGTAGAGGTTGTGTCAACTTGGCTATCCGCCATCCAGTACCGGCCATGCTGCATCCCTCCTCCAAGCCTCATCACGAGGTTCGCATCCAGGGGCTAGGAGGCCGGATCAAAGTCCTCCCCATGGCGCCAACGAGCTGCCGAGGAGTACTCGCTGAGCTTGCTGTGGACGCTCGTGTTGGTGTACGCCTCGGGCGGGTCCTCCGGGTTGTAGGTGAGGTCTGGGGCTGTCGCCTTGCCCTTGTGTGCCAGGGCATATGCCATGAACTCATTGCACTCCTGGCCACCATGCGACTGGGACTGTGAGGAAAACACCAAGATGATTACAAGTAATGAGAATTGAGCGTTCAAATGAATAAAGAAATAAATATAAAGAGCGTTACCCATGTCTAGGCATACACGCCGAGGTGGCGATTGCCTTGGTGGTGTGGCACACCACCCATCTGCAGGCGGTAGTCCCGACGGATGTTGTGCTTTTCCATCCACTCATTCGAGCACCACCTGTCCACAATGGCCGCCAAGCAGGCTCGGTCCTTGGCGCACCAATCAGGACACATCTGTAGACCATCAAGTATATAACATGTCAAAAGACGAAATGAAGCCTACCTATTCTTCATGGAAGGAATCAGTATTAATGTTTTGTACTAACCTGGAGGTACTGCTCCCTGGTGAGCGTCATGGTCCTGGCCTCCTGCTTCCTCACCACCTCACCAAGGACATTCCTGTTGTAGTTGATGATGCACTGGAGCCGCGTCTTGTGGTACAGGTTTGAGAGTCGGTGCCTGTAGACCTTGTCCTGCACTCGCTCCGCCCAGCCCTCGTACCCCGGGGCGCACCTGAAGAAGTCCTACATGCATGCATCATGTATCATTTCATTATTTTAAGAACGACCAATGAATACAATAAATTGACCAATGTAGTGCGATGAAGACTTACCCAGTGCTCCTGCTTAATCCGCACCGCCTTGGTGCCTGCGACGTTGTCCGTGGTGAGGGCAAAGTGGTCCCACGTCTAGGGGGACGTAGTCACATTGCCGTTGGTGCCTGTGACGGTGACCATGCCAGGGTAGTGCTCCCGAATCAGAAGGCTTAGGATGCCATTGATCTGGCGTACCTAGCCGGCTCCGGACACAACTTCCCAGTTGCTGCATGAGTCATTAAGAAGAATTATTAGTCTCCATTTTTATTGTCAACATGTCATATGAACAAGTAGAGAAAACATGAATGGTTACGTACCCGTCGCCCATGGGTCGAATCACTGGGTGCTGGTGAACTAGGATCGGCCTCCGCGGGAGGGTCGACGGCCCGCGCAAGTAGACGGTCGACCCACCAGAGGAAGAGGAACCCCCTGCTGTCGCCGCCTCCTCATGGCCAGACAAAGCGGAACCCCCTGCTGTCGCCGCCTGGTCATCCTCATCCCCCACGGCCACCCCCTGGTCACCCTCGTCCCTAGAGGCCGCCACCTGGTCCTCCTCGGGCGATGGGGCGCAAGGCGTAGGCCTCATCCTCGGACGGCTACGGGGGCGGCCGGTCCTAGTCCTCCTCATTGATGTCTCCACCGGCGGCTCCTCGTCCTCCTGAGCGGGGGGTGTCGCATAGAGCGAGTGGATCAGCCTCTGCCTTCCCCCAGGCATTTTGTCGAGTGCCTGCAATTACAAAGATGCAAAATGAATTTGGAAGTCCTTATAAAGAGATGCAAAATGAACGAAACATAATTGCAAATTAATAATAATAATAATATAGTATTACATGAATTAGAAATAATCTCCCTCGTCATCATCTCCCTCGTTGTCATCATCTCCCTCATTGTCATCATCTCCCTCGTTGTCATCGGCATCACTATCAATATTGTCGAAAAAATCGGCCTCATCTCCAACGTTGTCATCATTGTCATCGCCTAAACGTAATCGCTCAAGCATTTGTAAGTCGTTGGCATTTTGCACCTCATCTCCATCGTCCTCATCAATGTCATTGTCTACTTCCATGCCCATCAGCGAAGACATGTCTATGTCAAACCTCCCTTCTAGCCCCTCTAGTTGATAGAACTCTCTATCATATGTGTTTGGGTCAAAGATGTAATCCTCATCATTCAGGACAGGCACTTTACCGTGCGGCGATACCTTGTGCACAAGGTACCAGCCCGTAAGATTGGGGTCTTTTTGGCACGCACATGGGAGATAATAAACTTGCATGGCCTGTTGAGCCACAATATAGACATCGTCGCCTCGATAGATGGAATCCTGTTGAATTTTGACTTGCCCAAGCTCAGGGGTCGTTCTCGTTACATCAGGATCGAACCAATGGCATTTGAATATGACTAGATTAAGAGGTTTGCGACCCTCAAATCTGAGCTCATATATTTCTTTGACTATGCCGTAGTAGTCGCGGTCATCGGTGCCAGGCGTACAAACTCTGGTATTCGTGGTTCTTCGGTTTGGGCAACTCTGCTCTTGTCTTGTTGTGTGAAAGCAATATCCATTCACATCATAAATGGTAAATGACTTGACCTTATAGGTGAAGCCATTGGCAACCTGTCTCAACTCATCATTCATTTCCGCATCCGTGCTGGCTTGCAAGGTAAGGCCAGATAGATCATTACATTACTCGCTCATACGAGCAAAGTGGTGAGTCAAAGATAGAACGAGGTAAATTGGATGGTACCTTCTTACTAAACCAGAAAATGAAATCGGGCACACCATCTTTGAGAAGGCTATCTTGTTCTTGAGGGGAAGGAGCCCAATCCTCTTGCCAGTACTTATCCAGAAATTCCCTGAAAAATGAGAGACAAGGGGGTTGGATGGATGGAGGATAGTGACGGCGTATGTAACAAGCTCATTGAGAACTTACCGCAAATACGGGTTCACTTCGTCAAGGTTCAACAACACATACAACATGATAGTGCGCCACTCATCATACTGCAAAGTCTTGGTGCTTGATGCGCTTGCGCTTCCGAGTTGCCCTTTGAAAAGGCTGAGGTTCGATGAACTCTCATCGGTGTTGTAACGAGGGGGTGGATTATGCACACTTGGAAGGTTGTCCTTATAGTATGCTGTTGTGAAGTTTGACACCTCCTCCATAATGAATGCCGCTGCCACGGACGCCTCAATTTTGGCTTTATTTCTACACTTTTTGCGAAGAACCTTTAGACATCTCTCGATTGGATAGCACCAATGGGCCTGCACGGGACCCCCCATTTGTGCCGCGTACGATAGGTGCAAAATCAAATGCTGCATCGGCAGGAAGAAGCCAGGTGGAAAGATCTTCTCCAACTTGCAGAGCAACACATGTGCCACTTTCTCTAAGTCAACAACTATGGCTCGAGATAACTCCTTGGCACAAAGCTGGCGAAAAAAATAGCTCAACTCTGCCAGCACGCGCCAGACATTCTCGGGGACATATCCCCGGGTCATGGCAGGAAGAAGCCGCTCAATCCATATGTGATAGTCATGACTCTTCATCCCTAAGACTTGTATAGTAGACAAGTTCACTCCCCTCCTCAGATTCGCCGCATACCCATCAGAGAACATTAACGTCTGGATCCACCGCAATACCTCCTTCCTTTCGTCCTTTTTCAAGACGAAATCGGCATTAGGCCTTTTCCATTTCTTGTCGGGCGCAGGAGGCTTCATCACTAGCTTTGGTCTATCGCACAACGTCACCAGGTCCAGTCTAGCCTTAACGTTGTCCTTTGTCTTATCAGGAATGTCCATGAGTGTTGCCCAAAGTGCCTCGGCGACATTCTTTTCAGTGTGCATTACATCAATGTTGTGTGGAAGAAGGAGGTCATTGAAATAGGGGGGCCTAGTCAAGCCCGATATATGAGTCCACATGTGATCCTGACCATATCCAATAAAACCACCTTTGTTGTCATCAATTTTGAGAGCCTCTATCTGAGCATGGACCTCGGCACCGGTCATCATCTGAGGTGCAGGGTCAGTGACTCGAACACCTTTCGTGAAGTTCTTGATGTCTCGTCTGAATGGATGGTTAGAAGGGAGGAATCGACGATGTTGATCGAACGAAGAGAACTTGCCACCCTTCTTCAACCAATTGAACCTCACAGCTTCCTTGCATACTGGGCATGGGAACTTCCCATGAACACACCACCGCAGAATATGCCATACGCTAGGAAGTCATGCAGGGAGTACTGGTACCAGACATGCATTTTGAAGTTCCTCTTTGTAGCTCGGTCGTATGTCAGTACCCTATTTTCCCAAGCATAGATCAATTCGTCAAACAGAGGCTCCATGAACACTCCCATATTGTTCCCTGGGTGTCCAGGAATTATGAGCGACAGGAATACATTCTTGGGTTGAAACATGACGCCAGGGGGAAGATTTAGGGGGATCATGAACATGGGCCAACAAGTGTACGGGGCCGCCATCATTCCATACGGATTGAACCTGTCTGTTGCCAGCGCTACACGTACATTCTGAGCCTCCTCAGCTTTACCAAGATGTTTACCATCAAAGTGGACCCATGCATCACCATCGGATGGATGTACCATCTTCTCAGAATTGTATCTTTTGCCATTTTTGTGCCATGTCATCTATTTGGCGGACTCCTCTATCATGAATAGTCGTTGGATCCTCGGTATGAAATGAAGGTACCGTAGGACCTTCACGGGGATATCAAGCTGCTTCTTCTGGCCATCACTAGAGTCTACCTCTAGAAACCTAGAGGATTTGCACTTTGGACAGTGTGTTGCTTTCTCGTGTTGTTTCCTAAATAGGACGCAACCATTCAGACAAGCATGGGTCTACTGATATGGCATCTTCAGTGCACGAAGAAGTTTCTGTGACTCATACATGTTCTTCGTCAGAACGTGACCCTCCGGAAGCAGGGTCCCAACAACTGCCAACATAGCATCGAAGGCGTCTCGACTCAGGCTATACTGCGACTTGAACCCCATTAGGCGTCCAACGGCATCCAGTCGTGAAACCTCGGTCTTTTCATGAAGGGGCTGCTATGCCAAAGACATCATGTCGTAGAACGCCTTTGTGGTTTCCTCTGGTTCCTCCTCCATTCCTTCACCAAACCGTGCCTCATGAAAGTCATCCATCATGTCTGGTACCCCGGCATCACCATCAAAATCCTTGAGGCGTTGTCTCACCACCTCCTCTCTCATATGATCCGCTTCACCATGGAAGATCCAGCGGGTATAGTTTGGCATGAATCCAAACTTGCAAAGATCTTCCCCCACCTTCTTCCTATTTTTTCTTTTCCCGTTGTCACATTTGCTACAGGGACACAGCATCCGACTCGCCCCTTGAGCAGCCGGGCCAAATGCATGGTCTAAGAAAGCAGAGGTATTGCACATCCATTCTGGGGTCATCTCTGCGTGGCCCGTGTACATCCAGTCATGGTTATCCATCCTCTGACATATATATATATATATATATATATATATATATATATATAAGCGAGTAATAAAACCAGCAATTACATCTACACGGCGTTCCTACTATCTAATAGGTGAAGGATAGGTCCTAATCCCACCCATGGATGCGTAGATGAGGTTAGTCTTCATGCTCTACTCCTATCCGAGACGGAATTTCGGCAGCACCTCCCCGCTGTTCTCCCGATACACGTCCTGGCAGGGAGAGTGTGTATCCGGAGAACAACGGGGAGGTGCTGTCGAAACTCGGCCTCGGACCGGAGCAGAACATGGAAACTAACCCATCTACGCATCCGCGGGCTATCCAAAAAACATGGACAATCCAAAACAGATACGGTTGGAAGTATGAAATACTTCCAATCGTATCTCTTTCGGACGAGAGACGCCTAACTGGGTGACGTTATCTACGACCATGCATGATACGGGTACATGAGTTATACCTAGGGTGGCGGTGCAGTCAGGCTAGCGGGGCGGTGGCAAGTCGAAGCTGTGGCGAGCCGATGCTGTGCAGGCAGACCGGCTCGGCGTGGGGCTACTCTGGATCGGCTCTTCTCTGCAAAACAAGGAACAAAAGTCTGCCATTTTAAAAAAAATCGGCAGAACCTCCCCTGCACGATGAGGTTCCCAAAACCTGCAAAAATCAACGGCACGATGGCCGGCAACCATATAAACATCCACAACCACCTCCAACACCTCCACCACCTCCACCACCGCCACCGCCACCTATCTCCTCCTCCACCTCCACCGCCACCTCCACGGTCACCTTGCACATCACAACATAACAACACGGGAGAAAAAAAAGGTGAGAGAAGGGCATACCTAGCGTGCACGGTCGTCGGCGAGGGCGGGCGGACGGGCACTCCTCCTCGGGCGGGCGGGTCGTGCTCGGCGTGTCCGCCTCCTCCTCTCTTCCTCCTCTCCTTCTCCCCCTTCTCCTTCTCCTCCTCTCTCCTTTTCCTCTTCCCTCTTCCTTCTCCCTTCTCCCTTCCTTCCCTTCTCCCTTCTCCCTTCTCCCTTCCTTCCCTTCTCTTCCCGGCCGGGCTCCTCCTTCTCCTCCCCTTCTCTTCCCGTCTTCCCTTTCTTCCTTCTCCCCTTCTCTCTTCCTCCCTCCTCTTCCTTCTCCCCTTCTCTTCCCTTCTCCCCTTCCTTCCTTCTCCCCTTCTCTCTTCCTCCCACCTCTTCCTTCCTCCTCTTGCTTCTACGGCGCCAGGACGACGGCGTGGCCCAGCGATGGCGTGGGTCTGCGGTGCGGGCCCACAGCGGCGGTGCGGGCGGCTGCGCGGGGCGACGGCGGGCCTGCTGCGCGCGCGATGGAGCAGCGGCCGACAGGGAGCGCGGATCCGACGACGTGGGCCCACGGCGGCGGCGCGGGCGGCTGCGCGGGGCGACGGCGGGCCGGCTGCGTGCGCGCGCGATGGAGCAGCGGCCGGCAGGGAGCGCGGATCCGGTGGCGCGTGCGGGCCAACGTCGACGGCGGCGGCGGCGGCGGCGCTGTGCGAGAATGTGTGTGTGAGTGTGTTTGTGGAGGGAGATAAGGCCGATGTATTTTTTTTTTAACCCACGACAGCTTTGCCAAGTGCCAAGATCTACGGCACTCGGCAAATAAGATTCCCATTTTTTTATTTCAAAATCTTTGCCGAGTGCCAGGCGTTAGGCACTCGGCAAATAATTAAGTTTGTCGAGTGCCAGGGATTGGCACTCGGCAAACTATTTATTTATTTTTTGATTTTGGCCACCAATTTTTTTGGTAACCCTAAAACAGTACCAGGAACCACATATTCAAATTTGGCACATTTTCACTGATTTTTTCTATATTTCATTAGTTTATTCCATTTTGTTGATTTTTTTCGGAAAATACGAGTTTGAACTGCAGGCGCATCGAATATTGGATTTGAATGATTCAAAAAATGACATTCATGTTTGTGAGTGTAAGGTTAGGCCAAATCCAGGAACTGACCCAAAATTTATATCAACTTGCTCACGGGACAACGCCGCCAAATTGCGTGCGAGTTGTTTTATAATTCCATAAAATGCAAACGAAATCGAAAAAACATGAAACTTGTGGAGATGCCGTGTTATCGTATGCGTAGGCTGTGGTAAAAATTTGAGAAAGTTTCGAGCATGTTGTCACGTACCATGCTTATAAACCAGGACATCTCCACATGTGAAAGCCACTGCAACCAACTTCAACTCATAGCTGAACATGAACTTGAGCTGAACTCGCAGGAACAAAATTTATGTTTCAGGTAATTCATTCAGAACAGAATGGGACAAAATTTTAAGTTCCATTCACGGGAAACGTTGGATTCTTGAAGAACTCATGGACATGCACAAAGTTTGCAAAGCATTCTGACTTGTGAGACTGAGACTAGATAATGATGTCAGATGCCTGACGTCATGAAATGGTACGCAGCGCAGGAGGCCAAGCAATGTTCCCCGACCCCGCATCTTCTACACATCTACCTGGGGATGCCCCATCCATGGCGGGCGGCGGGCCGGCGGCTACTACTGCCTACCAGTCATGACTCATGAGCCAGCTAGTATCCATGCGCAATGCAAGCCTCCCAGAAGACGCACATCCTGCTGTCGACTTCGCTCTGGTCACCCTCCACGGCCACGTCGTTGTCTGCGCCACGGCCACCGT